>NW_027100049.1:0-231023 GCF_031753505.1 Anomalospiza imberbis
AGCACAAGCAATTCACATGAGTAAACAAGTAATTAGCACAGACATGCCTAAGTACTTCGCACCAGTTAGCATAACAAAAACCTGATGGCCTAACTTGAGATGAGAGTGACCTGACAAAAAGCTTTAGACACAGTCTACCAGAAGAACTAAGGGCAAGTGTGGAATCAGCCCTGTGCAGGGAAGCCCTGAGGAAGACTTTGTGCTGCTTTGGGGCATCGAGACCGCTCCTGGCCAGCGCCTGGAAATCAGCTTCAAGTATGGGAATCTGACACAATGCATTTCCAACCGCCCTGCCTATGGAATCACCTCAGCAGTGTAAAGATGGATGGTATGTTTGATACAACTCCTACATCAACCCACTGAAATTTATATGTGGCAGAGAAACACTTTAGTGGGGTGCAGACCCCTGCCCTCCTGCCAGGTCAATAAAAGGGCTTTTGGCTGACAATGCATTTGTCTGCTGATTTCTTTGAATGAGGGAGACCCCTCAGGACTGCTGTATCCTGAGGGAACACCGTTGGCCTTGGCGTGTAGGCACCTGCTCAAGCTTAAAATCAGCTGCCTCAGCTTCCAGGACCTCTCTTGGCCAGCATCCTGACATGGATGCAGGACTGCTGTGAGGCACTGCTGGGACCCAGCGGGACAGGACCAGCTGTCTCGTGTCCACGTAGCACCCCTCACACAGCCAGGGCCATCCCGAAACCAGAAAAAACACTCACGTGTCAGCACAGGGGAGCAAGGAGCACTGGGCTCCTCTCAAGGTATCTCAAAGTTCGAGAATCCACCACAGCACTGGTAAATTTTTGGGGGGACCAAGGACTTTGAGTATCAAAAGGGAAACTCCAATTTGTAGGGAGGGAAGTAAAATGCCTAGGACATGTGATTTGTCAAGGGAGCTGGCAGTTGAACCCTGAGAGAATTGCAGGGATAGCCTCACTCCCATGACCAAAAACTAAGAGAGAGAAGTCAGAAGGTTTTTAGGCCTGTTGGGATATTGCAGGCTATGGATTGAAGGATACACGCAGGCCATCAGGTTCTTGTATGAAAAGTTAGTAGAAGAAGAGATTAGGTGGGAAGAAGACAACAAGCAAATTTTGAAGCTTTAAAGCCAAAATTAGTCAGTGCAGCAGCACTGAGTCTTCCTGCCTTAGACAAACCCTTCCATCTGTTTGTGGATATAGAAAAAGGGGCAGCACATGGAGGGTTAGCCCGGGACCGGGGAGGATCCAGGAAACCAGTGGCCTATTTATCAAAACTGCAAGACCCTGTCAGCTGGGGGTGGCCAACCTGCATTCAGGTGGTGGCAGCGAGCACCCCACTCGTAGAAGAAAGCAAAAAATTAACCTTTGGAGGAAAACTGAAAATATATACCCCACACTAAGTAAGGAGTATCCTCAGCTAAAAGGCTGAGAAATGGCTCACTGATTCCCAACTACTAAAATATGTAGCTATCTTAATAGATAATGGTTTAGAGCTAGTTGTGAGTAACCAACTCAACCCTGCCTAGCTTTAGATGGAAAACCAGGTGAGGAATTAATATATAATTGCCTAGAAGTTATAAACTATCAAACTAAAGTAAGAGAGGACCTAACAGATCAACCACTCCACGGTGGAAAACGATTGTACATTGATGGATTTTCACGGGTAATCCAGGGCACAGGGTATTGGGGTAGGCTATAGCAGATGAAGAGTTAGTGGCCCTGGAAAAAGGAAAGTTACCTTCCAACTGGTCAGCCCAAGCATGTGAGTTGTATGCCCTAAAGTGA
Source organism: Anomalospiza imberbis (assembly GCF_031753505.1). NCBI lineage: Eukaryota > Metazoa > Chordata > Aves > Passeriformes > Viduidae > Anomalospiza > Anomalospiza imberbis. The sequence continues at coordinate 1,767 of NW_027100049.1, forward strand.
GCTCTGGAAATATTAACACAGAAAAGAGAAACAATATATACAGACTCAAAATATGCTTTTGGAGTACTGCATACCTTTGGAAAAATTTGGGAAGAGAGTGGGCTATTAAATTCAAGGGGAAAGGAACTAAAAACTTATTTTAGAAGCATTAGAAACCTTACAATTGCCAGAAGAAGTGGCAGCAGTATATATTAAAAGACATAAAAAAGGGGTGACTCAAGAAGCACGAGGGAACCATTTAGCAGATTTAGATGCTAAGAGTTCATCCGAACCAGGAACAGAAAAACTAATGATAGCATTAACCCCTATGAGAGAAATGGAAGAAGTCCCCGTATTCAGTGAGACAGAAGAGAAAGAATTCCTCAAAACAGGACCAAGAAAGATAACAAAGGGAAGTGGAGATTAGCAGATGGGAGGCAAATGTTGAATAAACCCCTTGCCAGGAAAATGCTAGAAGGCAAACATGGGACAACACATTGGGGTACACAAGTGCTAAGTGATCAATTTCTAAGGGACTGGGGCTGCATAGGAATTTTTGGGATAGCTAAGCAGGTAATTGAAAGGTGTGAGATATGCCAACAAGTAAATGAGAAGGTCATGAGGAAAACACCAGGGGAGGGCGAGAACTAGCCTTACAGCCCTTTCAAAACATCCAAGTAGACTTTACTGAGCTTCCCCAGGTACAACGGTGGAAGTTTTTACTAGTGATAGTAGGTGACCTGACTCATTGGGTAGAGGCGGGTACCCACGGTTAAAGCCAATGCCAATGTTGTGAGTAAAACACTTCTAGAATCAATCATTCCCCAATATGGGATGGTGAACAGGATTGATTCAGACCAAGTGTAAGAGGCCGTCTGAAGCCCCCACTTTTGCCTACCGATTGCCACGAGGAGAAACCCCTTCCCCCACTGCAGTGCCGGCTTGGAGAGAGCGGCAGTGCAGGTGCAGTTGCTGCACCGTTACGTTAGCTGTTCCGAACAAGGCCTGTCAAGGACTGGGCAAGGAGTTGGGAAGGCCTTGGCAAGGAATTGGCAAGGACCTGTCATGAACACAGCAAGGAATGGCCTACTGCATATTTGCCCACTCTCCTCCTGAAGCTGAATGAACTTTTGGGGTGACCCTAATGGTCTCTCACTGAAGACCTCTCATCTGCCCCGTTACCACTGTGACAGACGGACAGAGATGGAAAACCCTCCTCCTAAGGACTGAGACTGAAAACCCTCCCACAGGGAGTGGGGAAACCACTAATGACATGACCTGTTCTTCTTCAGTAATTTCAGTGGACTTATTCTTCATTGTGTTTGTCCTGCTTTGGTGGTTTCAGTGGACTCACCTGTTCCCCTGCAGTAATCACAATAGACTCTCATTGTCCTGCATGTTCCCCCCTTTTTTCCTCTGTGGACTATAACTGAACCCCTGAGTTGACCAGAACTTCAAAGACTTCCCTGACGCGATCAGACGGATCCCCATCGTCCGGACCACTGAGGATCTCGCCTGTGTTGGTAGCTATTCCCATCCCCCTCTTTTCTCTCTCTCTTTATCCTTTTATCTCCTTTCTGATCCCCACTATCGCATTTACTGTTTTGGCCCCTAATAAAGGTGCATTTCTTATGATTAACAAATAGTCCCTTGTTGTTTGCCTTTTTGCACTTTTGGGATCAGTGAAAAGAACCATCACGACACCCTGCACAAGCGGAACATGACACCAAGGAACTCATTTCACCTCTAAAATATTGCAAAAAGTTGTTCAAACCAAGGGAGTAAATGGGAATTACACACTCCATGGCATTCACAGAATTCTGGTCACATTGAGAGGATGAAACAAACTCTTAAAAGAGCTCTAGATAAGCTGATGATTGAAACCCGAATGTCATGGATAAAATGTCTCCCTTTGTCCTTATTAAGACTTAGAACTCAACCCCAGTCAGATCTGGGGGTCTCACCTATGAAATGACGTTTAGGTTACCCTTTTTGACCTCACCCCAGAGGGTTGCCACCTATGAGGAAGGGGAAGCCAATGCCAAGAAATATGTTATGTCTATAGCAGAAACCTTAGAAGGGCTAAGACATATAGGGGCAATGCCTCAAACTACCACCCTGGATTTCAGAATCCATAATATTAATCCTGGCGATTGGGTGATGATCAAGTCATGGAGGGATCAGCCTTTAACTCCTCAATGGGAAGGTCCCTTTCAGGTACTGCTCACCACCGAATCAGCCGTGTGAACTGCAGAGTGGGGATGGACTCATGCCCACAGATGGACTCATGCCAACAGAGTTAAAGGCCCAGCAGGAAAACACAAAGAATCAACTACACATAACATCCAGGCCAGTTGAAACAAGATTAACTCTCAGGCAGATACTGAAAGACAACCAGAAAAACACCAAGACGCCCAAAGTCAATCTTCCACCAACCAGTCTGAGAACTGTCTTCCTGTTTTAATGGGTGAGAATTACCAGCACCTGTTGAGGGGAAGTACACAAGGGACCGTAAGAGGTAATGGGGCAGCTTCTTTAAGAAAATAAGACAAAGGAAGGAGGGCAAGACCCCTTTGTTCACTTCAAAGAAGATGGCATAGCCCTGCTGCGGGTAGCAACCCCGTAGGCATGGTAAGGTAGGGACAAAAGGCCATATCGGACCACTGTCATTCCCCAACTGTCTTTGAATACAACAGGGACTGGAGGGCGAGACCGAGCTGGCCTCTGGACCCCTAAGATACACTGACTATGGGTAGCAACCACATAGGCATGACAGATGGGAGTCAAAGCCATCCTGGACATCTGTTAGGCCCTTTTGTCCATTCCAAATAAGTGTGTCTAAGGAAAACCTAAGATTTTTCTCCTGTTCCCACTGTCCTTGCCCACATCAACAGATGCTAGTATGACTCATTCAAGAGAGAGAGAATTTTTTTACTTAATTGTTCCAGCAAAATGACTTGTAAAAACAGAAAACGGGGGGTTGTTACAGATGGGTAATCCTATGGTTGACTCTCACAGTTAAGGGGTGAATATTAAGTAGATGTTAAGAGAAGTTGTGTAGGTGGATAGTTATCTTTCCCTTCCCCTTGCATTGCTATCATGGGATGCCCTCAGTAGTCAGGGCATTTGGGATGGTCGGCTTGTTGCTATGGCAGCACCTGAGCTCCAATCAAACTGTAAGAAAGTGATTTCCACCACTGGATAGCGAAGGAGGAGTGGATTGACAAGACTTTGGGAGGGGCTGGAGGTATAAAAGACAGAACATCCATTTTGTAGATGAGCACATGGTGACTTAATCCTTTGCTCCTGGCGCTGTATTCTTTACTTTATTAACTCTTCTGTTGTATTTTGATAAGGTCTTAATAAAACCAGTTAAATTTTTGAAAGTGAAAATTGTTTCTCACATGGGGTTGGGGAATGTGGGGCAAGGTTGTCCACACTGGGTCAGACCTCAAGGTAAAACTTCTCTGACCTGGCCAGACCTCCTTAGGAGCGACCCTACATCAATATCAATCACAGAATGCTGCAATCAGCTCTTCTCAAAAGAGAACAGCAATAAAAGACACTCTTTAAAATAGGAATACATATTTCTTAGAAGCTCTTTGAAATATTTCTCCATAACTGTAAAAGGAAACCTTCCAGATGAACTGCACTAGAGCAGAGAGAAATCAAAGCACAGCCATCGCTTCTCAGGACTTGCTTCATCCTAATGAGCCCCGTGGTGCATTTGGAGCTCAGCCCTGAAACCTCAGGGCCTGAGAGGAGATTGCACAAACCTGTCCAGGAGTCAAAGTCAGAGAAAAAACACAAAGTTTCTTCAGCCATTATATGGTGCCACTGAGATCCATCCCCAACACAGGCTCCTCATGGACTCCTTGGAGGAGAGAATTGCAGGACAGGATTGCACAAAAACCTGTAATAGACTGAGAGCGAAAAGGACAATCCAAAGAACCTTAAACTCCTTGAGTATCTCAAAGCACCAATGAGCCCCACTGAGTGTCAGTGCAAAGCTCTCAGGGGGCTAATTAAAGCAGATAATTTCAGGCTGTGACTGAATAATCTTTATCACAGAATCTGTATAAAAAGGGAAACACCAAGTACCTTAAAAGAACTGAAGTGCCTTGCAGCATTAATGAGCCCCACTGAGTGTTGTTCCTGACAAAGCCTCTCCAGGGACTAATTACATCAGATAATTGGAGGCCATGATTGCACAAAGCTCTCAGAGACTCCAAGGCAAAAGCCAAAGCCAAAGTGCTTTGAAAAACCTGCAGTCCCTGGGAGCATGAAGGAGCCCCCAGGGCCATTCCTGAGCAAGGCTCCCCAGGGACTCCTTCCAGCAGATCCCTGAGGCCACTGGGATGTGGGCTAGGGGTGGATGCTGAGGGCAGGACAAGGGGCTGACAGTGCCCAGCCTGGCTGGGGCTGTGCCAGGAGGCCCCAGTGCCTCAGGACAAGGTGTCTCCTGAAAGCCCTTGCTGGCACAGACCCTGCTGTGCCCCAGGGCACCAAGACATGGCTTCTCTTTGTCCCCACCTGTCATCAGTGCCTCAAGTTCTCTGCTCTGCCTGGGGCCTGGGGACACTTTCTCACTCGTGTCCCTCAGTGGGACCCATTAAAAGTCAAAGAAACTTTGGAGTTGGATTCTGACTTGGAGCTCTGGAGAGGTTTCTGCAGCTCCCTCTCAGGGCCTGATGTTCAGGGCCTGAGCACAAAGCCCCAGAGGGTCATTAAAGTCCTTGTGCTGTGTCTGTGCTGCTGAGCTGGGCCGGGCTCCTGGCACAGAGGGTGATGCTGGCAACCAAGGAGAGCTTCAAAAGCACATTTCTCTGGATGAGCAGCTCTTCTCCCAGCCCAGCAGGGCTGGGGCACTGCCTGCAGCCAGCCCGGGCACAGCACAGAGGCACAGAGAGCTTCCATCAGTCAGGGCTGGGAAGGTGCTGAGAAGTGCCTGGGGCAGAATCCCTGGCAGCCCTTGGCACAGGAACCTCTGGCTGCAGGACAACGCAGCTGCAGCTCCTGGAGTGATCTCCTACAGCTGGAACATCCCAATGCCCACAGACCCTGTGAGTACAACTCTGAGTATTTCTGGTGCAGGGGAGGTGAAATGCTCAGGAAGCTCTGACATGCTGAGGGGTTCTGATCAGTCATAGAATATTTCCAAGACAAGGATTTTGATAAAAATGAGGAAATTTCCTAAGAGTTTATATTCAGTTTCCTACTGCTGGAGAATGGCAGGGAGGGAGGAATAGATATTAATGGTTGATTATGAATTTTGACAAGCACCTGAGACATCCAAACTATTACTTTTAGTGATCAATAGGTTCACAGAAGATCCCTAATGTGCTTTCAGCCACTCTGCCCATGGACAGCACCAGCATCACCTCTGCTGGAGCCATCAGGCTCAGTCTGAGCTGTCCTTTCTCCAAGCTGCAAACAGAACCTGCCCCCAGCCAGTGCCCTGCAAACAGGCAGGGTTCTGTCAGGCCAAGGAGAGTGCACAGAGATTTGGGGTCTGTGAGTGCTGGCAGGGAGAGCTCAGGCACAGGGAAACACCTGCAGGAGGAAAATCCCCAGGAAGCAGAGAGAAGATCAGGGAAGGAGAGACAACAAAACCCAGAAATGCTGTGGCAGGGAGAGTTTAGAGATGTCCAGAGGATCCCCTCCAGTGCAGCCCCTCCCTCTGAACAAGCCCCCTCCCTCCTGTCCCCCCAGCCAAGCCTCTGCCCTCAGGGCCGGGGCTCCAAGGCGTGCAGCCCCTCCTGTGCAGGCAGAGCTGCAGCAGAGCCGTGGGGCAGCTCTGCAGCCCCGGGCCCAGTTCCCTCTGCAGAGCACAGGGCTGGGAGCAGCTGCCCGGCACTGGGGGCTCTGGGAGGGGGCACAGCTGGCTCAGGGTGACACAGCTGTCCCCAGTGCCCGGCTCTGGGCAATGCTGTCAGTGCAGCCAGGGAAGGAGCTGCATCTCCCTTCATCCAATGCCATCAGAAGGACACTTGGAAGTCTCCCTGAGATTCCAGTCCAAGATGGGAGCTTCAATCCAGGATGCAAACCTGTCCTAGAGCATCTCTGAGATATAAGATTGATGGGGAAAGGCAGAGGTGTTCTGACACGGAAAATGCTGTTGACTTGGTGAAATGAGCAACGTGAGTCCTTGGCTACAAATGTGGAGCTGGGCTGTGGTGGTTCCGTCTGTCTCAGTAGCACCATAGAATTTTTAAAAGAAACATGAGAGTGTGAACATCCTTCATTTGAAAAAGTGAAAGCCCAGAGAAACTCCAAAGAGAATGAAGTGACAGACCATCTCCCCTCAGTCTCCACTCATAATCTTCCCTCAGGGAACTCTGTTCTACCAGAGGGAGGCAGGAATGTTGAGTGTTTCCGATATCCAAGAATACCAGGTGAGACATGGGGGGAGCTTAAAAGGAAAATCTCTAAATTCTTAAACACAAAAGTTTGTGTGTGTGTGTTCCAGAGGAAAGTGTATGGGAAATGGCTTTGATTTTGGTTACAGGTATCTCCTCTAACTCTTCACTGTCCTTTTCTCCATGAACAGGTCCCCATGTGCAGCCACAGCCAATGTCCAACAGCAGCTCCATCAGCCACTTCCTCCTGCTGGCACTGGCAGACACGCGGCAGCTGCAGCTCCTGCACTTCTGCCTCTTCCTGGGCATCTCCCTGGCTGCCCTCCTGGGCAACGGCCTCATCATCAGCGCCGTAGCCTGCGGCCACCACCTGCACACGCCCATGTTCTTCTTCCTGCTCAACCTGGCCCTCAGCGACCTGGGCTCCATCTGCACCACTGTCCCCAAAGCCATGCACAATTCCCTCTGGGACACCAGCACCATCTCCTACACAGGATGTGCTGCACAGCTCTTTTTCTTTCTGTTCTTCATCTCAGCAGAGCTTTCCCTGCTGACCATCATGTGCTACGACCGCTACGTGTCCATCTGCAAACACCTGCACTACGGGACCCTCCTGGGCAGCAGAGCTTGTGCCCACATGGCAGCAGCTGCCTGGGCCAGTGCCTTTCTCTATTCACTGCTGCACACGGCCAATACATTTTCCCTGCCCCTGTGCCATGGCAATGCCCTGGGCCAGTTCTTCTGTGAAATCCCACAGATCCTCAAACTATCCTGCTCCAAATCCTACCTCAGCCAACTTGGGCTTCTTGCTGTTAGTGCCTGTTTAGTATTTGGTTGTTTTGTGTTCATTGTTTTCTCCTATGTGCAGATCTTCAGGGCCGTGCTGAGGATCCCCTCTGAGCAGGGACGGCACAAAGCCTTTTCCACCTGCCTCCCTCACCTGGTTGTGGTCTCTCTGTTCCTCAGCACTGCAGCATTTGCTCACCTGAAGCCCCCCTCCATGTCCTCCCCATCCCTGGATCTGTCAGTGTCAGTTCTGTACTCGGTGGTGTCTCCAGCTCTGAACCCCCTCATCTACAGCCTGAGGAACCAGGAGCTCAAGGCTGCAGTATGGACACTGATGACGGGATGCCTTCAGAAACATTAAACTGCTGGCCAATTTCTGCAAATCACTTTTAATAAAAGTCATGTTGATACTTCTTGTTGGTTTCATTTTGGAGGTTCTTTTTCTTTATTTTACTATTTCCATATTGTCCTCAAGAAAATGTCTTTGTTTGTGCCATTTCTCATTTTGTTTCTCTCCATATTCCCTGTTGCCACAGACTGTGTCAATGAGCGCCTGTGCTCTTGGTGGCTTTAAAGGAACTCAAGGATGTCCCAGCAAAGTCTTCTGCAGAGATGCCCTTTTGTTGCCTTCTCTGGAGCTGCAGCAGCAATGTCTGTGTGCAGAGCTGGGGGCAGATCAGTGCTGGCACAGCAGCTGTGCCCAGCAGCAGCAGCAGCACTTGGTGTTGCCAGTGCTGCTCCCGTGGCCCTGCCCCGCTGCCCTGGTGGCCCTGGTGTTGCTGCAGGGCCTGAGTGCTCTCGGGGCCGGGCACAGTCCTGGGGGTGGCAGTGCCGGGGCTGCAGCAGGGACAGCCCATGGGCACTGCTGGGGCAGCGCTGACGCCTCAGGCCAGGGCCTGGGGGCTCCAGGCTCCTTGCCCAGGCTCTCTCAAGAACACGGCCAGGCCAATGCTCAGCACAGAAAACCCCCGTGAGCAGCCCCAGGCTGGCCGTGGGCAGGCTGGGGGCAAACAGCATGGCTGGTGCTCTGCAAGGGCCCTGGGGGAGACGGGAAGGAGCAGCAGAGCAGGGGCTGATCCATCCCCAGTGCGCTGGACGGCCCAGGGCAGCGTCCCAGAGCGTCCTGATGGAGCTGCCAACAACATCCCCCCTCTGCAGCCCTGGCCTCTCCCCCAGCTCACACAGGTGCCGCATCCTTGCAGGCACAGCCACGGCAGCACTGGCTCAGGAGCCCCTGTTTGCATTGCACACAGCAGGCGGGAGCACCCCCATGCTGCTGCTGTGGGGACATGAACCTGAGGGAGCACAAATGCCATCAGCCCCTGGGGCCAGGAAGGGCTGGGGGACGCCAGGGAAACCACTCAGCTTTGTCCTGGCCTCTGCAGTCAGCCAGAAAGTTTGTTCCCATCAGCTGGGAGTTTCCTGTCCCACTGCAGACGCTGTTGCTCAGAGCCAGGGCTGCCTGGCAGCCACCCCCAAACTGCCCTGAGCATTTCCTTGGCTTCACCTTTGTTTGTTTTAATCTTCTTGCTACTATTTCTTCCTATTGCCCATCCCCGTTCTCTCCCCTGCAAACAGCCCATCCCTGTTTGCCATTTCCTCTCTGGCCCCGCTCCCCATTCCAGTTCCTGACTTGGCACCATAGGAACAGCCCTTGGGGAGCAGGATCATCCCACAAGTGCTGCAGGAATTGTCTGCAGGCTCCTGCAGTGCCTCGTGCTGCTCCCTTGCCAGAGGCACCCCAGGCCAGGGGGGCACATCTGGGCTGCTGTGTCTGGCTGTGGGGCTGCCTGTTCTGGGCAGTGAGGAGGGGCTGCAGAGGCTCTGCAGGACTGACAGGATGGGCTTTGGGGCTGTGAGGAGAAGCTGAGGCACCTGGGCTGCTGGAGCTTCTGAAGAGAAGGCCCAGGGCTCCTCCTGCAATTGCTCCCAGGGTGGTTTCAGAGAATCCCAGAATCAGCAAGGCTGGAAAAGACCTTGGAGATCATCAAGTCCAACCTTTTCCCTGACACTGCCTTGTGTCCCCTGAGCCTCCTCTTCTCCAGGATAAACAACCCCAGCTCCCTCAGCCACTCCTCACAGGACTTGTGCTCCAGACCCCTCACCAGCCTTGTTGCCCTTCTCTGGACACGCTCCAGCCCCTCCATGTCCTCCCTAAATTGGGGGCCCAGAACTGGACACAGCACTCGAGGTGCTGCCCAACCAGTGCTGAGCACAGAGGAAGAATCACTGCCCTGCTCCTGCTGGACACACCCTTCCTGATCCAGCCCAGGAGCCATTGGCCTTCTTGGCCACCTGGGCACACTGCCGGCTCATGTCCAGCCTGCTGTCCATCAGTCCCTGCATGTCCCTTTCTGCCTGGCTGCTGTCCAGCCACTCTGTCCCCAGCCTGTAGCGCTGCAGGGGTTGTTGTGGCCAAAGTGCAGGGGACCCGGCACATGGACTTGTTAAACCTCACCTTGTTGGATTTGGGCCCTGGATCCAGCCTGTCCAGGACCCTCTGCAGAGCCGTCCTAAGCTCCAGCAGATCAACACTCCCCGCCAACCTGGTGTCACCATGATTCCATGAGGCCCCAGAGTGTCCCAATGGTCTCCATGATTCCATGAGGCCTCCCAGTGTCACAATGTCCCTCTGGTGTCACAAAGTTCCTTGGATCCTTGGGCCCTGCAGTGTCACAATGGCACCGTGGTGCCCCAGGGCCCTGCAGTGTCACAATGGATCCTTGGTTCCATGAGGTCTGGCAGGGCAGCAATGCTCTCCTTGGTTCCCGCTGTCTCCCACACCTCCCACTGTCAGGCTATAGAAGGACACCTGGCTGATGAAGGGGAGTGGGAGTGGGTACCTACTCGAGGAGGTAATAATAAAAATCCCTCCCAACCCCCTCTCCCAAGCCAGGTGCCACTTCAGATTTGGTATGATCCCCTGGATCTGGAGAGTCAGCCAGATGGTTTAGAAGAAAATTATCTGCCCAGTGAGCCTCCCAATTATGATTCATCTGTGAGACAGATCAGCACCTCTAACATCAAAAAGGAAAGAAGGGTAATCATGGTGGGTGACTCCCTTCTGAGGGGAACAGAGGGCCCCTTATGTCGACCAGAGCCACCCCACAGAGAGGTCTGCTGCCTCCCTGGGGCCCGGGTACGGGATATCACTTACACACTGCCTGGGCTGATCCAGCCTCTGATTATTGCCCACTGCTGATACCCCAGGCTGGCAGTGATGAGATTGAAAAGAGGAGTGTCAGGGCAATTAAAAGGGACTTTAGTGCATTGGGTCAGGTGGTTAATAGGACAGGGGCACAGACAATCTTTTCCTCAGTCCCTCTGGAGTCTGAGAAAAACAGTAAAAGGAATAGGAGAGCTCACATTATCAACGAGAGGCTCAAGGGTTGGTGTCATCATCAAAATTTCAGATTCTTTAATCATGGGGCAACTTTTACGGCACCTGGCCTGCTTGGACCAGACAGGCTCCATCTTTCTGTGAAGGGCAGAAGAATTTTAGCTCCTGAACTGGCAGAACTTGTTGTGAGGGCTTTAAACTAGGTCTGAAGGGGGAAGGAGATGTAGCTGGTTTGTCTGGAAGCAGGCTCGTGGGTGGTAAGCCTGAGTTGGGGGTGAAATCAGCAGCCCAGCTGTGGTGCCTGTACACCAGTGCATGCAGCATGGGTGACAAACAAGAAGAGCTGGAGGCCAAGGTGCAGCAGCAGAGCTATGATGTAATTGCCATCACAGAAACAGGGTGGGACAACTCACATGGCTGGAGCGCTGCACTGGATGGCTGCAAGCTCTTCAGGAGAGACAGGAAAGGGAGAAGAGGTGGAGGGGTGGCCCTTTACATTCGGGAGGCTTTTGACACCATAAGTATTGAAACTTATGAAGATGGAGTTGAATGTCTATGGGTAAGACTTAAGGGAAGGCCAACAAGGCTGACATCCTACTGGGAGTCTGTTATCATCCACCCAGCCAGGAAGAAGAGGTGGACAGGTTATTTTTCAAGCAGCTAGAGAATATTTCTGGATCATCAGCCCCTGTTCTTGTAGGCGACTTCAACCTACCAGACATCTGCTGGGAACTCAATACAGCAGAAAAAAGGCAGTCCAGGAATTTTTTAGGGTTTGTGGAAGACAATTTTTTTGTCGCAGCTGGTGAGTGAGCCCACCAGGAGAGGGATTATGTTAGATCTGTTGTTTGTAAATAGAGATGGGCTGGTGGGAGATGTGGTGGTTAGAGGTCACTTGGGGCACAGTGATCATGAAATTATAGAATTCTCAATATTTGGTGAAGTCAGGAGGAACACTAATAAGACTTTTACATTGGACTTCGGAGGGCAGACTTTGGCCTGCTTAAGGGACTTATTCAGAGAGTTCCTTGGGAAGCAGCCCTTAAAAACAAAGGAGTTCAGGAAAGGTGGGCAAGCTTCAAAACAGAGATCTCGAGGGCGCAGGAACAGACTGTCCTTGTGTGCCAAAAGACGAGTCAACAAGGCAAACATCTAGCCTGGATGGGCAAGGAGCTTTTGAAGGAACTTAGGAATAAAAAGAGGATGTACCATCTTTGGAAGGAGGGTCAGGTCTCTCAGGAAGTATTTAAGGGGCTTGCTAGGGGATGAAGGGAAGAAATTAGGGAGGCCAAAGCTCAGTTTGAACTTCAAATGGCAGCTTCTGTAAAGGATAATAGAAATATTTTTATAAATACATCAATAGTTAAAGGAAGGGTAAGACCAACCATTGTTTGTTATTAGATGTGGAAGGGAATTTAATAACTGCAGATGAGGAGAAGGCAGAGGTTCTTAATGCCATTTTTTGCCTCAGATTTTAGTGAGAAGATGATTTGCCTTCAGGACAACTGTCCTCCTGGGCTGGTAGATGGTGTCAGGGAGCAGAGTGGACCACTGTTATCCAAGAGGAGGCCATCAGAGAACTGCTGAGCTGCTTGGATGTTCATAAATCTTTGGGACGAGAAGGGATCCACCCCAGGGTGACACTGAGCTGTCAGATGAGCTTGTGAAGCCGCTCTCCACCATTTACCAGCAGCCCTGGCTCACTGGTGAGGTTCCAGATGACTGGAAGCTGCCCAATGTGATGCCCATTAACAGCAAGAGTGGGAAGGAGGATCCTGGTAATTACAGGCCAGTCAACCTGACCTCAGTACCTGGTAAGGTCATGGAACAGTTCACACTGAGTGCCATCACACAGCACTTCCAGGATGGCCAGGGTTTCAGACCCAGCCAGCAGGAGTTTAGGAGGGCTAGGTCGTGTTTGACCAGCCTGATCTCCTTCTATGACCAGGTGATCCTCCTGGTGGATGCAGGAAAGGCTGTGGATGTGTCTATTTGGATTCCAGCAAGGCCTTTGGCACTGTCTCCCACAGCACACTCCTGGAAAAGCTGCAGCCCATGGCTGGGACAGGAGCACTCTGTGCTGGGTTCAGAACTGGCTGGATGGCTGGTCCAAAGAGTGGTGGTGAGCGGTGCTGCATCCAGCTGGGGACAGTCACCAGTGCTGTCCCTCAGGGCTCTGTGCTGGTCCAGCTCTGTTCAATATTTGTATTGACCACACGGATGAGGGGATTGAGTCCTTCATTAGTAAATCTGCAAATGACACTGAGCTGGGAGCGTGTGTCCATCTTTTGGAAGGCAGGAGGGCTCTGCAGGGACACCTGGAATGGTTGGATGGATGGGCAGAGGCCAAAAGGATGAAGTTCAATCAGTCCAAGTGCCCAGTCCTGCATTTTGGCCACAATAACCCCCTGCACTGCTCTAGGCTGGGGACGGTGTGGCTGGACAGTGCCCAGGCAGAAAGGGACCTGGGGGCACTGGTCGACAGAAGCTGGACATGAGCCAGCAGTGTGCCCAGGTGGCCAAGAAGGCCAATGGCTCCTGGCCGGGATCAGGAATGGTGTGGCCAGCAGGAGCAGGGAGGTCATTCTTCCCCTGTACTTGGCACTGGTGTACTTGGCATTCTTCCCCTGTACTGGCACCGTACCTTGAGTGCTGTGTCCAGTTCTGGGCTCCCCAGTTTGGGAAGGACATGGACAGGCTGGAGCGTGTCCAGAGAAGGACAACAAGGCTGGTGAGGGGCCTGGAACACAAGTCCTGTGAGAAATGACTGAGGGAGCTGGAGTTGTTTATCCTGGAGAAGACTCAGAGGTGACCTTATCACTCTCCACACTCCCTGAAAGGTGGCTGCAGTCAGGTGGGGGTCGGTCTCTCTCCTAACAACAACTGACAGGACCAGAGGACAGTGTCTTAAGCTGCACCAAGGGAAATTTAGGTTGGATATTAGGACAAAAGTTTTTTTATGGAAAGGGTGATAAAGTACTGGAATTGTCTGTCCAGGGAGGTGGTGGAGTCACCATCATGGGATTTGTTTAAAAAAAGACTGGATGTGTCACTCAGAGCCATGGTTTAGCTGAGGTGGTGTTAGGGCATGGGTTGGACTTGATGACCTTAAAGGTCTCTTCCAACCCTGCAATTCTGTGATTGTGTGACATCACAGACCAGGTTTTGACATCATATAGTTGGCTGTGACATCACAGGTTATTATGTCACATCACCGAGCAGTCTGTGACATCACAGCATGCCTGTATGACATCACAGAGCAGAGCAAGCTGTGAGGTCAAAGAGTGTGCTGTGACATTATAGGGCGGCTGTGTTCCATCACTGAAGGTGTTGTGACATCACAGGGTGGGTCTGTGAGCCCACAGAGGTGTTGTGTGACATGTTCAGTGAGTTCTGCCATCACTGAGCAGGCCGTGACACCACAGAGTAGGCTGTGACATCATCAAGGAGGTTGTGACATCACAAAGTCAGCTGTGACATTACAGGCTGGCAGTGTGACATCACAGAACGGGCTGTGAGGCCACAGAGAAGATGCTGCCATCATAGAAAAGGGCTCTGTGACATCACAGAGCAGCTGTGTGATGTCACAGAGCACACTGCAACATCACAGGGCAGATTTTGTGACATCACCGAGAACACTGGGACCTCAAAGAGCAGGCTGTGACATCACAGGGCACCTGTATGAAATCACAGGCAGCCTGTTACATCTCAGAGTTGGCTGTGTGAAACTACAGGACAGCTGTGTGACATCACAGGGGCTGTGTGAAATCACAGGGGCTGTGTGTGACATCACAGGGGCTGTGTGACATCACAGGGGCTGTGTGAGGTCACTGGGGAGGTCGCTCCACCCCAGCCCCCCCTCCCAGTTCCCCCAGAGAAGTCCAACGCTGCTCGTGCACAGAGGGGTCCCCTGTCCCCCCGGGTCCCCCCGCCCCCGGCGCCGCAGCCTCCCCCAGAGGATGTTCCACGAGATCGACCCCAGAGCCTGACATGGGGACGGGGGCCGGGGCAGTGGGGGGTGGGACAGGGGGACAGGGACCCCCCGGCAGCGTCCCCGTGTCCCCCAGGGCCAGAGCCTGGGCCAGGGCTCCTTCACCCTGTTACCAACGAGGGCTTGAGAGCGCTGAAAAAATCCCTAGCAAGGGATCAGCAAAAACCAGATTTAATATTAAGTGACAGCACCACAAAGTTCCTTGGCAAGAGTCACTCTGCTCCTGACTGGACACTTCAGGCACACCAAGGAGACATCGCAACAACAAAACCAAACAGAATGCAGGCAATCAAACCAGAAATGAGCCAAGACCTGGGGCTTTCATTGCTATTGAAAAGAACTGTCCTTCTTGTCCAGGTGCCAATGGCCACAATTGGGATTTCTCCTCCAACACTGCCTGTTGTGACAGACTGGAGGAGATTGTTGGCTGGAAACATTTCATGTGTGGGGAGGAAGGGGCAGGTCCAGCCTTGCCCTGCCCTGGAACCCCAGCCCTGCCCTGCCCTGGAACCCCAATCCCCCCAGAGCCTCTATCCCAGCCCAGCAGTGTCTGCCAGTCCCTGGCACAGCACAGGCAATGCTCCACAGCCACCTCTGGAGCCCCCAGCCCAGCTCCTGAGCGACCAAATCACCCCAAGTCCCACCTGGGGAAGGGCCCAGGAACACCAAGGGGTATTTAAGGCTGAGCACAAGGCAAGCACACATCTTGACCCTACCTCCCCTTGGAATTTCTATCTGAACCAATGCTGGAATCCAGGAGTTGGTAGCTGAGTTTGTGCTTCTCTGCATCTTATTTGTCTTTCTCTTTCTGTGTCTAATTCTTCTATTTTTGTCCCCTTGCAAATTTTGATTAACTTAGAATTGAACAGGATTGGAGCTTGTGAAGTGAATGGGCCAAGTGAATGCATATGAAAGTGTATTTTGTTCATTGAATGTCATATTAAACCTTTTGCCAAAGTTTCTCTGGGTTTCTAAAGTTCCCAAAAAAGGCTGTTTTGTTGTTTGGAGCTCTGGAGAATCTCTTATTGGTATTTCTCCAGTGCATCCAACTCAGAGGACACAAACAATTGTAATTCCTTTTAAATGTCTCCTTGAGAGAGTTGTTTGGGGGATGGGAGTCAGGGCTTGTGTGTCCTGCTTGGCACAGCCCAGGCAGGGCTTTCACAGCCCCATTCCACACTCCATTTCCCAGCTGGAGCCGCTGGTGCCTCTGAGTTCTGCTGCCCCAGCCCCAGGGACGCTCTCCTTGTCTGCCCATTCCCCCACGGTCTCTGGGCAGGGATGGCCTCAGTGGGGGCTGCTGACATCCTCAGCACCTTGGAGCGCCCTGGAGCCACCTCCGGCCATGGACGGCGGCCAGCGGCGGGGAATGCCCCGGGGTGAGGAGGGAGGACACCAGCAGAGCATCCCCCCGGGGCAACGACGAAGACAGTGCCGGGATCAGGCGGGAGGAGCACGGACCTCCACCGGAGCATCCTCCATACGTAAGGTGTTTTCCAAATTAAAATTGGCAAAAAATCTTATTAAATTCTGTGGCTGATCTTTGCTGTCTCCACGAGTCGCTCGCCACCCACACAAATCACAAAGTTCCCACTCAAAAGTGGGACTGGGAGCACACAGACCCTTCCCCATAGTCTAGGGACCCCCAGAAGACCCCTCCCTATGGACTGGCCACCCCAGAAATGGGGCTAGGACCTCCAGAGAAACCTCCCCATTAACCTAAAACCCCCCAAAATGGTGCTGGTGCCCCCAGAGACCCATCCCCGTGGGACTGGAACCACCACAGACCCATCTCCATGAACCTACAACCCCCAGAAATGGGACAGGGACCCCCAGAGACCCCTCCCTATGGGCCTGGGATCCCCAGAATGGGGCTGGGACTCCCCCCATGTGAGCCACGCCCACTCCCCACCTTGCCCCTCCCCCAGCGTCAATCCAACCAATCAGCGCCTGGAACAATCAGTGCAGGAACGCCTTCTGCATCGACCAATCAGATCGCTCTCTCATTCTGGACCCACCCCTTCGTTGTGACATCACAAGCGGCCGTGACACTCAGCCCCTCACCACTATGACATCACTGCGCTCCCATTGGCTGTCGGTGGGAGGGCGGGGCTTGCCCGGACTATAAAAGGCGTGTGCTGGCACACAGGGCTCAGTGCGGGCCCGGCGATGGGTGTGGCGGCGTTGGCGGCATCAGAGCCCCGGGAGCGCCCCGGCGCCACCTCTGGCAACGGATGGCGGTGAGGAATGCCCCGGGGGAGAGGGGGGAGGACCCCGCCAGAGCATCCCATGGGACAGTGAGCACCGAGAGTGGCGGGGCATCGCCCTGGAATGAGGACGATGGAACTGGGAGGACCAGGGCAACCAGCGGAGCATCCCCGGGGCTGAGGAAGGAGAATGCCAACATAGCATCCCCCGGGGGCAACAGGCATTTAGGGATTTTAGGGATTGGAGAGTGTAGTTTAGTATGTCACATGGATGAGAAGTTTAGGTTTTACAATTTTTAGCATATTGTAGATTGTTATAAACGCCAATCACTTGGTTTTTAAAATTTTAAAAGTTTAATAATAATAAAATGGTTATAAAAATAGTAATACAATTAGAGTAATGAAAATATAGAGTTAGGACAATTACAAGACAATAAAAAGCAAAGAATTACGGATGTCCGGATGCTCTCGGGCACTTAAGCCCAATAAGCATGCCTTGTGAACAAAGGAATAATCTTTAAAAGCAGTAGCCTGTTGCATATTCATACATCTCATACATGATGCATAAATTCCTTGCAAATTAAGAACTTTTCTGGTTTTTGTCAACTTCTTCCCCTTAATCGTGGTGGTTTCATAAAGACAGAGAGAAGGTGGAAGAATGTTTGTCTTTTCCGATAAGGAGGCAGTAATTCTTTATGGGCCCCCATCATTGTCATCTCTGTGTGAAGAGTTTCTTCATTATCTCATCTCTTGCTTGAGCTAGTAAAAAAAAAAACCCACATACATAGGTTCTATTTTAACTACAAAACTACATATACCATACTATTAAAATGTTAATACAGCACTTCTAATTAATATAACATAATACATATAGTATTCAATTTAATATTTGCGAAAAGCCAATCATAAAATATGCATTTTTCACAACTAACACAGCAGGCAAAACGCCAAAGGGAGGGGGGGGTGAGCTCACTCTCACCCGACCTTAGCTGTAGTACGCGCCGGCGGCCACCAGATGTCACCAGAGGACACAAGGAAAAACGACGCACCACAGCTTTGGTCACCATGAAGAGACTAATTTATTTTTTCTGACTCCAATCATTTATAGTTCTCAAAAGGTGCAAGTGGATTGGAAGGTGAACGTGCCACCTCTCCAACGACACTGGACAAACTACCAGTCTATCAAATTTCTCCGCCTCTATGAAAGAATGCAAAACAAGAGGTTGTTTACAGAAAGTTGCGTGAGAAAGCTCTCTACAAGAATGTAAATTCAGAAGGCTTTAGAAAATCCTAAGAAATCAGGGCGACAGGGTCACAGTCAAAGTCAGCAGGCAAAAGAAAGGAATTGCTGAGGAATGATCTTGGATCAAGGTAAACATTTACAGTCAGGGCAGTCAATTGGTACAGATGGGGGTACACTCTGGGGGTGCAGCTAAGGCCATGAGGTCACAGCAGGCTCTGGGGTCACAGCAGGCTGAGGTCACCACAGGCTCTGAGGTCCCAGAGGTGCCAGAGCCCCGTGCTTGCACAGAACCACAGAACCCCTTTTAGGTTTTTTTTGTTGTTGTTGACTCCCTGGGAGCACTTGTAGTTCTCCACCCCTGCTATTTTTAAATTCCTCCAATTGCATTTTCAGGGGACACTGGTTAACCCAGTGCCCAAGGTTCTTACAAAGCAGGCGTGGCTTTGTGGGGTCAACCATTGCTGGTCCTCGCTGCTGCCCAGTGTGCCACTGTGCTGATGGAACGGGCACTGGGCTGGCAACGGTGACTCTCTGTGGTGGCCTTGGCAGCAGCTTTGGTCTGGTGTCCTGAGCCACACTCCTCAGAGGCACTTTCCTGTTACAAACTAGAAGCATATCTTTTAGTGTGGGGGGGTTCTAAAGGTAAGCTTAAAATCGCAGCTCGACACTGTTCATTCGCATTTGCAAATGCCATTTCCTCGAAAACTTCTTCCCTTGCATTTTCTTTCCTAACTTGGATTTCAATAGCTCTAGTTAACCTTTCCACAAATTTCAAAAAAGGCTCTGATGGTAGCTGTGTGATCTTACTATATGGCTCGAGAGGGCCGTCAGGTTGAAGGGCAAAGAAGGCTTTTTCAGCTGCATCTCTGACTCTCTCAAGGACTACCACAGGGATTACTGCAGCTTGGACTGGGGCCAGAGACCACTGGCCCTCACCGGAGAGATGCTCGATGGTAATTGGCATGCCACTGGCATCCTTTGCTGTGTTTGGATCAGCATGCAAGTCTGGGAGGGCCTCTTTCAGCAGCTGTTTCCGTGCCACTTCCCATAGTTTGAATTCTGTAGAGGTCATGAGGCACGAAAAAAGCTGTTTTAAATCATGTGGGACAAGTACAGTCCTCCCCAGTTCGGCCTTTAAAAGGCCACGGAAGCATGGGCTCTGTGGGCCATACTGTTGGTGTGTTTTGCAAATCTCTCTTATTATTTGCTGTGCAAAAGCTTTCCAATTAGCAGCTGTGGCTCCTCCCCCTTGCCCTGCATGCTGATATGTGACAGGGGCGAGTGAGAAATCGGGACCCTGCGTTGGCTCTGCAGTTCCCTGCTGCTTTTCCCTTGATCGGGAAGCATTGGGATCACTGGTGTGGCTACAGGGGCGAGCAGTGGGTGAGCCCCCACCGTGGGAACCCGGGCAGGGGGCGGGGTCACCGTGGGAACAGGGGGCGGGGCCACCGTGGGAACAGGGGGCGGGGATGCCTGGTGACGTCATGTCGGCAGACGCCCCCTGGGGGAGGGGCGGAGCTGAGGGAGTGCCAGGTAAGGTGGGGGGAGGGAAGGTGTCACGAGGATCGGGGGGCGTGAGGGGAAAGAAAGGATTTTTGGGATGCTGAGGGGAATCATGGGAAGAAGGAGACCAGGTAGGGCGCGGTGCCACATGGCATCCTCCATTTTCTTGGCTCTCTGGGGACTGGGAGCCATTTGGGTGCTCACTGCTCTCCAAAAAACCAACACGTGCTCGGGGTTTCTGGGCTGGGGAGACAGGGTGGGGAGAATTCCATGCAGTCTGGCCAGGACTTTGTGGACAGAGGGACTCGGGCACTTCAAGATGCTCAGGGAGCCGGCTTCCCTGGGCGTGAGCAGAGTCTGCTCTCCTTAAAATACTGAGTTTTGGGGAAGAGGTTTCAGAACTGGGGTGGGGAGAAATAGGAAGAGCAGAGGTACATTCCTTGTTATTTGGCTTTTCCTTCACTTCCCTTTGCTTGAGTAAAGCTGATCGAACTTGCAAACTCCAAAACACAAATTCAGCTGAAGACATGTCCCCAGACCTTCCCAAGGTTATCAATTTGTGACCCACTGTGTCCCAAAAGTGGGTATTGTGGACTTGTTCAGGAGAAACTTGCGGGAAGTGTAGAAAAAGCCACCTTATAAACTGTTTCAATTTTCCCTTAGAAAACTATACATCTCCACTAACTAGCATTCCTATAATCCGATAATATACGCCTTTCTGTGCTGTGCTTAGCTTAGCCCCCATTGTAGACGTAAAATGCACTGCACAACCTCACACCGACCAAAAACAAACCCGAATTCGCTACCGATTTCCAAAAACCGCGGTTAAGAAGCGGAAACAGCCAGATTTCAGCCCTGAACGCGCAGCAGCCTGTGCAGCTTTTAAAACTGCCGCCGGCAGCAGCAGGGATCCCCCTCGCCGCGTGGCTGAGCCGCGGCTCAGCGCCGCCCATGCGTGGCGACAGAGCCCGAGCCCCGGTTCTGCCCCCGCTGCCCGCGCCCTCCCGCCGCTCCGGGCAGCCGCCGCCGCCGCGCCGAGGGGGCAGGCAGAGCCCGCCCGCCCGCGCCGCGGAACACCTGAAAGCCGCACCGTGCCGCTGCCAAGGGGAGGGCCGGGCAGAGCCCCCCCGCTCCCGACCCCGCGGGGCTGCGCAGCCCTGCCGTGCTCGAGATAACAGCGAAAAAGAACAAGTCCCTCGTCAGGGACTGTTTCTGAGCTCCCCACCCCCCTGTGGAGCGGGGATACTCACCCAAATCGGTGAGCGGTTCGTGTCGTGGTCCAGTGAGGTCTTCTCTTCACCTGAATAGGACTCCTCGGGGCAGGGGGAGTTACCCTATTCTCCCTCCGGGAAGCTCTGGCTCACCAAAAAGGAGCTACGCTTCCCAGAGGTGCAGGACGGCCACGAGCCTTCTGTGGGATAAGTCCCAAAGTCTCTCCTGGAGAGCTGTCCTCACAGCTCTGCCAGTGGACGCCAAGCTGCCATGAAGTCTCTCCATGGTCTTGTGAGGTTCCGAGAGCTCCGGAGTGTCCCGTCGGGGCTGCAGGATCGGATCAGCCTCCACGTCTGGGCGCCAAAATCTCGGTGTTATCAGTATTGAGAACGGGATGTGCCCTGGCTTATCTGGCCCCTGCTGCTGGACCAAATGGCAGCAACTGTGGTGTTTCACCCCAGAGACACCTTTGCCTGGCTGGATGTCGCAGCTGGGCGCATGGAGACAAGCCCAGACATGCCGGAGCTCCGGTGGCGGCGGGATGGAGCTTCCTCTCGCTGAGGCTCCACTCCTCAGGTTTCCCGCTGCCGGAGAATCCTTTAAGGCGATGGTGAAGGAAAGGAGGCGGTTCTGAGGGAGGGTTTGATCCAGAGCTTTTATTCTGGCCGCAGGCCTCTGAATGTAGCAACAGCTCCGAGCAGAACTCCCTGCAGAGCTCTGAATTGGGTCACTGCTCCATCAGAACTCTCCGGACCGCGTGCTTCCCCTTTTTTTCACCTGGGGGAGGGGAGGGGGAAGGGATCGGGAGCCTCCAACCAGGTACGGGACAGGAGGCCTCAAGGGACAAAGGATACCTGGATGGCCCAATGCCCCCCGGGGGTGGAGGGCACCCTTTGACTCTGCCAATCACTGGACGCACTTCTGGAATGCCAGGAGTGACAGACAGTGCTGGCAGGGGTCAGGGTGGGGAAAGGAGGAGTGACTGACACACCTGGGAGGACACCTTCAGAGGAGAAAACCGGGGTTCTGGGGAAACCCATGAAAGCACACCGCAACTCCTAAAATCACCCACACAGGAATAAGATTCACCCATATGGGCCCAGTTTATCCTAAACTCACCCAAACGGGCCCCAACCCCACCCACGTGGGCCTAAAATCACCCAAAGGGATCTGAAATCCCCCCTAAACCCCACCAGAGTCGGCCTCAAATCAGCCACAGGGGCCGAAAATCCGCCCGAAAAGGCTCGGAATCCCCTCAAGGGATCTGAAGCCCACCCTAAACCTGCCCAGTTCAGCCCAAAATCCCCCAAAGGGGCCGAGCCTGAGGCCGAGACCAGGATCGGCTCCGGGGTCGCTCCGGGACGTCCGCGTTTGCTCCGGGCAGTTTTGGCCGCGGCCCCGGACGGGCCTGGGCGGGACCGGGAGGGACCAGGGAGGGCTCGGGGCATTTGGGGCTTTTTTGGGCTTTGGGGGATCGTGTTGGGAGTTATGGGGGAATTGGTGGGGTTTTTGGGGAGAATTATTAGTTTTTGGGGGAGCTGGGGAATTTTGGGGAGTTTGGATTTTGGGGGGGGGTTTATTGGTGCTTTGCGGAGGGGGGATGTATTTCTTGGGGTGTTTGGGGGTTATTTCAAATTTCTTGTATTTTCTTTTGAATTTTGGAAGGTTTTACTGGGATTTTGTGGGATTCTCTGTAATTTTGGGGGGTTTTATTGGAATTTTTGGGGGATTTTGGGGCATTTTCTTGGAATTTTGGGACCATTTCGTGGGATTCTTTGGGGATTTGCATTTTAATGAGATTTTTTTTGTTTGTTTGTTTGATTTTTTTTGTGGCATTTGGTGAGCTTTTTGGAGTTTTTTAGGTGTTGCCAGGATTTCTTTGGGTCTTGGGGTGATTTTGTGAGGCTTTTTGTGCTTTTATGGACACTTTTGCGGGGAATTTGTGGGGTTTAATTGGAATTCTGTGGGCTTTTATTAGGATTTTAGGGTGTGCAAGTGGGATTTTCTGAGATTTAATTGGGATATCATGTGTTTTATTGGGACTTTCTGGGGTTTTAAGGAGATTTTGGATCCTCTCAGCCCTTCCCCACACCCAAGGACAACCCCAAAGCCCTCCCAAAATTCCACTAAAACCCCCCAAAATCCCCTAAAAATCCTAATAAAACCCTCCAAACCCCCAAATAATCCCACAAAATCCCAGTGAAATCCACCAAAATTTAAAAAAAAAACCCAAAAATTTCAATAAAGCCCCCAGAAATAATCCCCCCCAAAATCCAAACCCCCCCCCCAAATCCACAAAACCCCCCAAAAACCCAATGAATTCTCTCCAAAAACCTAACAATTCCACATAAACTCCAAACAAAATCCCCCAAAGCCCAAAAAAGCACCCAAAGCCCCCCACAACCCCCAGACTCACTGGGGGCCGTCCTGGATTAGGGCCCCAGTGGAAATCGGTCTTTTTCTGGGTGACCAGGTAGACAGGGCTCACAATCTGGCTGTACTCAGGAATGTGCATTCTCCAAAAACTTATAGCACCTAGGAAAGCTCGTGTTTCCTTCTTGCTGATGGGTGGAAACATCGCTGTGATCTTGTTGATGACCTCAGTGGGAATCTGACACAATCCGTCTTGCCACTTTACCCCCAGGAACTGGATCTCTCAGGCAAGTCCCTTGACTTTGCTCTTCTTGATGGCGAAGCCGGCTTCCAGTAGAATCTGGATGATCCTCTCTCCTTTCTCAAATACTTCCATTGCTGTGTTCCCCCACACAATGATGCCATCGATGTACTGCAGGGGTTCTGGAGCTTCACCCTTTTCCAGTGCAGCCTGGATCAGTCCATGGCAGATGGTGGGGCTGTGCTTCCACCCCTGGGGCAGTCGGTTCCAGGTGTACTGCACGCCTCTGCAGGTGAAAGCAAACTGAGGCCTGCATTGTGCTGCCAGAGGAATGGAGGAAAACACGTTGGGAATGTCAACAGTGGCGTACCACTTTGCTGCCTTGGACTCCAGCTCGTGCTGGAGTTCCAGCATGTCCGGTACAGCAGCGCTCAGTGGTGGAGTCACTTCATTCAAGGCACGATAGTCCACAGCCAATCTCCATTCTCTGTCAACGTGTGCACAGGCCAAGGGGGGCTGTTGAAGGGTGAATGGGCCTTACTGACCACCCCTTGGCTCTCCAGCTCAGGGATCATTTTGTGGATGGGGATCATGGCACATCGATCCATCCAATACTGCCGGTGGTGCACGGTCAAGGTGGCAATTGGCACTCGCTGCTCTTCCACCCTCAGGAGTCCTACTGCAGATGGGTGCTCTGACAGTCCAGGTAAGATGTTTAATTGCTTAATGTGCTCTGCCTCTACAGCAGCTATGCCAAAAGCCCACCTGAGTCCCTTTGGGACTTTGTAATAGCCGTTCTGGAGGAAGTCTATTCCCAGAATACCCAGGGCCTCTGGGCCGCTCACAATAGGATGTTTCTGCCACTCCTTCCCAGTCAGGCTCACGTCGGCTCCCAACAGGGTCAATTGCTGTGATCCCCCCGTCACCCCAGCAATGGAAACAGGTTCTGCCCCCACATGTCCCGATGGTATCAGGGTACACTGCGCTCCAGTATCAACTAAGGCATCGCATTTTTGTGGCTCTGATGTGCCAGGCCATCAGATCCACACTGACCAAAGATCCGCTTTTCCCGTGCCTCTCCCTGGCTCGAGGCAGGGCCCCTCCAGCCCTGGTTATCCTTTCTTCCCTGAGCATTCATACTAGAGGTACCTTCAAGGGGATCTGACAGATCATACCCGGCAGCTCAGTCACCGGAGGCTGAGTCTACCTTCACCTTACTGTAATCCTCTCAGTTAGTGTTACCCTCCTTGAGTTGACACACCCATGCTGCCAGGACAGAAGTGAGTTGATGTACTTCAGACCTGATTAGCATAAAAAATTTGTAATCAGAATGCCTTGGCAAGAACAAACAGAGCTTTGAAGACTGCAAGAAGACTGAATCAAGAAAGAAGATTGAATCAACTTCTATTAGCTAGAGATGCTGCAAAATGGATGTTTGTTTGTGATGATTAACCCAATTATTGTAGAAAAAATTACTAGTCTTCCTAGAATTTGTATAAGCATATGTAGTCCATGTAAAAAACACGTTCACTCTCCTGTGAAAATGTAAAAAGTTTAATAAAAGACAATAGGAGACAAGGACCATGGAGCAAAGGTTATTTATGGCTGGGTGCATCTTGGCACTCAGCCTAGACCACCCTGTTACCTTCGGGGATCCCCCTTAAATACCTTTTCCCTTACACCAGCCTGTTGCATATTCATAGCCGCTTATGCATATTCATAAACGAGTTTACATTTTCCAACAACTATTTTACATGGCCCCTCTTTGGGTCTGCCTTTTCAGAGCATGCGTTTTCCTTGGCTGGGGTTTGGCTCCTTCTCTTTATCCCTTCCAGTTTGGGCCTTGGTCCGCACTGCCTTCAGACGGTGAGTGCTGATGGTTGGCAGATCTGTACAGGTGTGCTCATCCTGTGTTCATTGGATGTTATCCCATCCAAGCAGGCATTTTAACACAAGCATACTTCCATCAGCTATTGCACTACTGTGTCTAAGCCTAATTAACAGCAAAATTAAAAACTATATATTTGGAACAAAGTTACTTTAACATCACATATATAAAATCCATTTTAATATTTGTGAAAAGCCAATATTATAATATATATCTAGAACACTTCTCTCCTGCAAGTAAGGGCTGACACAGCTCGGCTTCTTCAGCCTGGGCAAGAGACTTAGACTTGACCCAACTGTGGCCTTCCAGTACCTGAGGGCAAGCTACAGGAAAGATGGACAGGGACTTTGTACAAGGGCAGGCAAGGACAGGACAAGGGAGAATGGATCCAGGTGGAAAGAGAGTCGGTTTAGGTAAGGAATTCAGAAAAAATTCTCTCCTGGAACAGGTTGCCCAGAGAAGGTGTGGCTGTCCCGTCCCTGACAGTGTTCAAGGCCAGGCTGCATGGAGCTCTAGACAAACCGGGCTAGTGCAAGGGGTCCCCAGCCACAGCAGGGGGGTTGCAGCCGTGTGATTTTTCAGATCCTTTCCAAACCAAACCATGCCACGACTCCACGATTCTGGGATACTTCCCCTCCTCATCCTCTGGCAGAAAAAGGATCTTGGCCCCAAGCTCCACATTGCAGACCATGTCTTTTGGCAGCCTGCAACTGTCTCAACAGAGGATGAAAAGAGATGACATTACTGATACGATTTCCCTTTTCTACTTGAAAATTAAATGCTTCACTCCTGTCCACTCTTGCAAAAGTGTCTGAAGAGGCAATTCTTCCCCATGAAATGCTTCGTCTCAGCCAAAGAAGAAAGAAGCCACAAGCCAACACGCTTCTTTATTGCTACATTGTTTGATTTGGTTACTTCTCGAATAGGAATTACTTTGGGGTTTTATTTGTTAGTTTCTCTCTTTCGTTCTGCGGGGCGCGCGGCAGCTCCTCCGTTGGGTTCGCGGAGGCAACGGAGGAACGTTCGCGAGCTCCGGCGGTTCCGCAGCAGCAGCAGCAGCAGCAGCAGCAGCAGCAGCGCTTCTCTCGATCGGTTTTCCGCTCGACTTTCCACTCGCTCCCCATCCCCTTCTGCCTCTCACACTCACTCTATTCCCGTCCCGTCCCGTCCGTGTTCTGCCTCTCCCAGCCCGGCTCATGCCGCGTCCCGCAAGGCGCCGCTCGGCGGGGCCGCCCCGTGCCCGGCCCTGGCCGTCCCGCCGTGGAGCCGCCTCGGCCGGTCTCTCTCCGTACTGGCTGTGGCACTTCTGGAAGTGCCTCTTGCTTTGGTGCTGGCGGAGCAGCGCGGTCTTTTGGCTCCGCCTGGCGCGGGCTCTGGGCTGGCCCCGGCTGGGGCCCCGGCCCCGAACCAAGCCCCTCCCGCGGTTCCGCCCGCAGCCGCCCCGCTGCCGCCCCGCGCCCGCCCCGGCCCCGACAGCGTCGCCAGCAGCTTCCCCGCTCCGAGCTCCGCCGCTGCTCGGCTTGGCCGCCGGCCCCGAGCCGCCGCAGCCCGGGGCGGCTCGGCAAGCAGCAGCGCGCCGGGCGGTCGGGTTCCCGGGGCAGAAGAGCGGGAGCGCGGTGCCGCCCGCACGGGCGGAGAAGCCTGCCCTGGAGCAGCTCTACCGGGAGGGCCCGCTGCTGGGGAGCGGCGGCTGCGGCAGCGTTTACTCTGGGACCCGGCTTGCCGACGGCGCCCCGGTAAGAGACGGGGCCGGAGCGGAGGGGGCGGCGGGCGGCGGGCGGCGGGCGGGGAGCTCAGCCCGGCGCTCGCCTTGGCTTGCAGGTGGCCATCAAGCGAGTGCGCCGGGATCGCATCTCGGAGTGGGCGCGGCTGGTGAGTGAGCGGGGCCAGCGGGAGAAGCCGGCGGGGCGTGCCGGGCGGGGCTGAGGCGAGGCCCGGCAGGGTGGCAGCCGGAACGCTGCGAGGGGAGCGAGCGAGGAGTGAGCGGGGGCCGCGCAGCGTCCCGGGCCGGGCAATGGCCAGCGGCGCCGGGGCCGGGCAGGGGATGCCCAAGGCGAGGCGCAGCATCGGCCCCGCTGAGGGCATCGCGGTCCCCCCGCAGCACAACGGCGCCCTTGTGCCCATGGAGCTGGCGCTGCTGTGGATGGTGTCGTGCCCTGGCTTCCGCGGCGTCGTGCGGCTCCTGGACTGGTTCGAGCTGCTCGACGGCTTCGCGCTGGTCATGGAGCGTCCGCAGCGCTGTCAGGACCTCTGGGACTTCCTGGCCGGGCGGGGGTTCCTGACGGAGCCCGTGGCGCGGGGGCTGTTCCGCCAGGTGCTGGAGGCCGTGCGGCACTGCACCAGCCGCGGCGTCCTGCACCGCGACATCAAGGCCGAGAACGTCCTCGTCGACCTTGCCACGGGCGAGGCCAAGCTCATCGACTTCGGCTGCGGCACAATCCTCCAGGACACGTTCTACACCTGGATGTCAGGTGAGCCCAAAGCCGGGGCCCAGACGGGCAGCGGAGGTTCCCCCCTTTGCTGGCAGAGGGGGAAGAGGGAGGCAGGGAGGGAGGGGGAATCCTTCTTCAGCTGGCTGCAGCCAAATTGCTTTTCGGCGGGGCAGGGGCTGGCTGTTGTGGAACGGGAGCTGGCTGGGAGGGAGGGAGGGAGGGAGCAGCATGGGCCTGATGAGCTGTGCCTGTGTCCCATAGGAACGCCGGAGTACTGCCCACCGGAGTGGATCCTCTTTGGCTGCTACCATGGCCAGCCAGCCACCATCTGGTCCCTGGGCATCCTCCTTTATGACCTGGTCTGCGGGGACCTTCCTTTCCATACAAACAGGGACATCGTCCAGGGCCAGCTCTTCTTCCCACCCCGGGTGTCTCAAGGTGGGGATGCGCCTTCAGGGCTCGGGAGGAAGAGCGGGGTTGGGAGGGGGCAGCTGGCACAGAAGCGTCCCGCTCCAGCAGCTAGTGAGGAGGTTGATCTCCTGGGTTAGCTGGAGGAGGTGGCACGTGTGCCTCTGTGCTGCTCTCCTCCGGAAGGGAGGATCAATGGGAAGCTTTTGGCTGCAGCTCCGAGCACTCCTAGTGTGGCCTGGGCACTGTGGAATGTGGGAGAGCACGGACAGGAGCCTTGTCCCACTGAGTGGCGGTTTCTGGTTTCTCTGCAGAGTGCCAGCACCTCATCAGGTGGTGTTTATCCATGGAACCCGCAGACAGGCCATCACTGGAAGACCTTTTTGAGCATTATTGGCTGCAGGAGCCCTGCCTGGCCCAGGAGACAGCAGAGATCCATCCCTCTGCTCAGTAGGATCCAGGAGCCCAGCAAGTACCCGCTGCACACGTCTCGTGGCACTCCAAGAAAACCCCGGAGCGTTTCCCTGTGGCCGCGGCCCGGAGGAGAGAGCGCAGCCAAGGAGATGCTTCCGCTGGTCCCCAGCGAGTTGTGGAGGGAGCGTCTCAGTGCTCCCCGTCCCATTGGAGAAGTGGTGGCAGTGCAGTGAAGGTGCCACGGACTGGAACAGGGGAAACATCCCCCTGCAGCTCAATGGCATCGAGATGAGCCCGCAAGCCGAGGCACAGCTGGCGTGTTCTTCTGGAGCACCACGTGGAGCTGGGAACACCATCCTCGAGCTGGCCGCTGGCGGGGAAAAGCCGAGTGGCTTTGGCTGCGGCCCCTTCCTGGAGGACACGCTCTGCGCCCCGATGAAATCAAGATGAGTCCCCAGCTGGCGCAGGGGCGGGGGGATGCTCGTGCTTCCAGGCATGGCAGGGCTCGGGCTGGCCACGCGCCGCAGGTTCCCCACTCGGCGGCACTGGGGAATATTAATTTTTCGCCCGGCCGCCAAGCTGCTTTTTGGTGGGACAGGGGACGGGTGTTGTTGAATGGGAGCCAGCTCCTGGCCTTGCTGAGAGCTTCTGCCAGCCAGCCTGGCATGGGCTGGGGCGGGGGCAGCCAGCCTGACAAAGCATCCATCCATGTGGATGGGGGCAGCAGAAGGGGACGGGTTCTGAAGCCGTGCCCCAGCTGATCTGCTTTGCAGGCCCTTGAGGAAGGGGTGCGTTTAAGGGCAGGAAAGGTGGGGTTTTTCCCCACCCATGGACAGGTTTAATTCTCACATGGAGTGGTCAGACCCTCCTCAGGCCCGTGAAACGGTGACAGGCTTTGTAGCTTCTTCTTGTTTCCAGGTCTCGTTTTGAATTGATTTCATGCATTTGTTCTTTGTTTTCCCAGGAAGATTATACCTGGTGCCTGGACCGGAAGGGGAAGTGCCTGCACCGTCCGTGGAGCACCTCCAGTGCCAGCGCTACCCCAGGGGCCATGGTCTGCGGGGACATCCCCTTCAAGAAGGATGAGGACCTCGTGCGGGATCGGCTCCTCTCCTGGCAGCAGGTCTCCAGAGGTGGGCACCCGGCTCCACAGCTGGACTGGCAGAAGGGCTTCGGGCAGAGGGCAGCGGGCACACGGGCATCCCGCCCTTGCAGCTGCTGAGGAGGCTGCTGTGCTTAAGCAGAGGAGGTGGAACGTGGCCTGCCACGCTGCCCTTCTCTCGAAACAGAGAATGGCTCGGGAGTTTGGGCTCTGAGCACAGCCAGGAGCCTGGCCCGGGCCCAGGCCATGGTGGGACAGGGGGACAGGAGCCTTCTGTGACTGACCGTGGCTCTCTGGTTTCTCTCCGCAGGCTGCCAGCACCTCATGCCATGGAAACGGCTCCACTCGGCCTGCCAGTCTGGGAGGGCTGGAGGGCGGCGGGTGCTCATTTGCTGTCAAAAATAATTTTTTTTTTTTTTTTGTCATCGTCACGATCACAGCATTTCTTTCATCCTTTTCCAAGGTTTTGGCCTCCCTTCCTCCAGGCTAATCTTTTTGTGTCCTTCCTCAGCCACTTGATGGCATTTGGCAGGGGGGGTTAAGCAATGTGAAAAGTTCAACAACAGCTCCTGTTGCCAACTGCAGCAGCCCCTTCAAGAGCCCTGAGCTACCAGCGAGGTCCACGTCTGCCTTGCAAAAGGGAGTGGTTTGCAGCCATGGGGTTGTCGCCCTGCTGCAAAAGCTGGGAGGAAATCAGAAGTGGCAAAATGCCAATTTGGCTCAAGCCCTGCCCAGTTTCTTCATCTTTTCCCTCTGCTCAGTGATAGGCAGGCAGGGCTGGACTCCAGCGAGGTTCAAGCTCTTGGCGCTCCCTGGCATCAAGGGGATCAAGTCAACTCTTGTATGCAGTGACTGCAATAGAGCTCCTGAAGGAAAAAAGGGAATGTCGTGAGGTGGGGCCTCCTTCTTGTCCCCTTTGTCTGCCCAGGAGCCCCTTGGAAAGGGAAATGCCCACACGGGTTTATCTGACTCCTTCCCAGCCAGCCTTTCCCTCACTCCCGGGTCTCATTTGCTCCGCAGGCTTCACCAGCTCGCTCAGCTCGGAGGAGCTCTCAGAGGAGAAAACGCTGCCTGGCGTGGGGCTGTCTGATCCCTGTCTCATCTGGATTCCGTTTGCCCTGCTCCCTCCCCCATCCAAGAGACCCAAGGATGCCCCGCAGCCCCACGGTCCTGCAGCAGGTGCCGGGCACGTTCCCTCCTCCGCTCCTTGGTGGCCCTGGGGAGGCTCCAGAGCCCTCCCTGTGTGTGGGACAGCTGCTGCAGCACCGCTGCGCCTGCGTGCGAGCAGCGCCCGAGGAGCAGCTGCGCAAGTTCCGAGTCTGAAGCAGAATCTTCAACGCACACAAATGACAACTGGCATCTCAGGGGCTGCCAGGAGAAGCTGAATCCATCTGCTCCCTGCCCTTTCAAGCCATAGCCTCGCCGATGCAATTGGAAGAATTGCCCCTGCCCAGGAAGCTCTCATGTAGAAGAGAGAAGCAAAAGCCACGTGTTTCTGAAACACAAAATGTCAGAATGAGGTTCCTTAACACTAATTTGCTATTTAAGAGGGGATCATTTATTGAGGCCTGAGGCCCAGTGAGGGATAAATCCTAACCTGACGTGGACATGTAATTCTACCAGTGTGTTGCTCATCTACAGTCGCTAAATGCCAATTACAATTTACCCATTTCCATAAAACCCACCCCAAGTTCCCAGGTTCAGTCCTTGTTTTCTCTATCACTGCACCCTTGAGCCAGATGTGTTCTTCTTCTCTTCCAGCCATCCTTGCTGGGAAAGCAGCCCCTGCATGCCTTGTTCCTGTGCTGAAAGTTCACAGGCACGGTAAAAATGGAATGAACCCTTTGGGTCTCAAGGCCAAGGCTTTGTGTGGCCAGGCAGGGGCAGGCAGGAGGCAGAGCTGTCAGCAAAGGAAGGGGCCAGCGAGGTGGGGCAGCCGGGGGATGACGACAGCCTGCAGGGACAGAGGCCAGGGCAGGGACACCGCAGGACAGCCTGGGCTGCAGAGGGCACAGGGATGTGCAGCAGCTGCAAGGCCCTGACAGAGCCAACCTGTGCAGCCCTTTGGCCATGGCTGCTGGCCCTGGGCCTGAGGCCACGAGGGGACAAGTGACCCTTGCAGCCCTGGGGCCTCATTGCCTCCTTGTCCCCGCTCAGCAGCCTGGCAGGGGCCGCTCCATGGTCCTGCCCTTGGCATGGCACATCCCCACATGGCAGTGCCCATCCCGGGAAGAGCCCTGAGCAAGGAGGGAGGGACAGGATCTGCCTTGCCAGGGGCTGGGGCTCAGCCTTGGCCCTTTGCATTCCTGAGACACATCCAGGTTTGCTCAGCACCAGAGACACCTTTGCCTTGTTTGTCCCCACCTGTCATCAGTGCCTCCAGTTCTCTGCTCTGCCTGGGGCCTGGGGACACTTTGATGTGAATTGTGTCCTTGAGTGGAACCCATTAACAGTTAAAGAAAGTCTGGACTTTGAATCTGACTTCTTGAGTTTTTGAGAAGGTCTTTGAGCACACTCTGAGGGACTGGGTCTGATGCAAACAGCACCACAGCCCCAGAGGGTCATTAAATTCCTGGTGCTGTGTCTGTGCTGCTGAGCTGGGCTGGGCTCCTGGCCCAGAGGCAGCTCCTGGCAAGGGCAGCGCTGCAGAGAGACAGCTCTGGCCAGGAGCAGCTCCTGTGCACAGCCCAGCAGGGCTGGGGCACTGCCAAGGCATCCCAGGGACACGAGCAGGGCACAGACAGAGCTCACAGGGGCTCAGCACTGGCAGGGGCTGTGGGGTGTCCCAGAGGGGGCTGTGTCACAGCAGCACCTCTGTGGCTGTGTCACGGAGGCACAGAGCAGCTGTGATGTCAGAGAGGGGCTGTGAGACTGCACAGAGTGGGTTGTATGAAGTCACAGACTGGGCTATGACATCACAGAGTTTGTTGTGTGAGGTCATCAAGCAGCTATGGCATGATAGAGGGGACAGTGTGACATCACAGAGCAGGCTGTGACATCATGGCATGGCTGTACGACATCATAGAGCAGGCAGCGAGGTCAAAGTGTGTGCTGTGACATTACAGAGTGGCAGTATGACATCACAGGGAGGGTTTTGTGGCATCACTGAGGGGGTTGTGACATCACAGGGCAGGCTGTGACATCATAGAGAAGGGTATAAGGTAATAGAGCAGATCCTGCCATCATAGAGAGTGGCTCTGTGACAACAGAGAGTGGGTTGTGACATCACCGGGTGGCTGTGTAATGTCATAGAGCAGGCTGTGACACCAAAGAACAAATAGTGACATTGCAGGGTGACATTGTGGCATCTCACAGTCTTCTGTGACATCACAGAGCAGGTGTATGACATCACAGGGTGACATCTCAGAGTTGGCTCTGTGACATCACAGGGGCTGTGTGACATTACAGGGCAGCTGTGTGACATCACAGGGGCTGTGTGACATCACCGGGGCTGTGTGAGGTCACTGGGGAGGTCACTCCACCCCAGACCCCCCTCACAGTTCCCCCAGACAAGTCCAACGCTGCTCGTGCACTGCGGGGTCCCCTGTCCCCCCGGGTCCCCCCGCCCCCGGCGCCGCAGCCTCCCCCAGAGGATGTTCCACGAGATCGACCCCAGAGCCTGACACGGGGACGGGGGCTGGGGCCGTGGGGGAGTGGGACAGGGAGACAGGGACCCCCTGGCAGCGTCCCCGTGTCCCCCAGGGCCAGAGCCTGGGCCAGGGCTCCTTCAAGCTGTTACCCACGAGGGCTTGAGAGCGCTGAAAAAATCCCCAGCAAGGGATCAGCAAAATCCAGATTTAATATTAAGTGACAGCACCACAAAGTTCCTTGGCAAGAGTCACTCTGCTCCTGACTGGACACTGCAGGTACAGAAAAGGAAACAAAGCAACAACAAAACCAAACAGAATCCAGGCAATCAAACCAGAAATGAGCCAAGACCTGGGGCTTTCATTGCTATAGAAAAGAACTGTCCTTCTTGTCCAGGTGCCCATGGCCAGAATTGGGATTTCACCTCCAACACTGCCTGTTGTGACAGACTGGAGGAGATTGTTGGCTGGAAACATTTCATGTGTGGGGAGGAAGGGGCAGGTCCAGCCTTGCCCTGCCCTGGAACCCCAGCCCTGCCCTGCCCTGGAACCCCAATCCCCCCAGAGCCTTTATCTCAGCCCAGCAGTGTCTGCCAGTCCCTGGCACAGCACAGGCAATGCTCCACAGCCACCTCTGGAGCCCCCAGCCCAGCTCCTGAGTGACCAAATGACCCCAAGTCCCACCTGGGGGAAGGGCCCAGGAACACCAAGGGGTGTTTAAGGCTGAGCACAAGGCAAGCACACATCTTGACCCTACCTTCTCTTGGAATTTCTCTCTGAACCCAGCTGGAATCCAGGAGTTGGTAGCTCTGTGTGTGCTTCTCTGTATATTTTTTGTCTTTCTTTCTTTCTGTGTCTATTTCTTCTATTTTGGTCCTCGTGCAAATGTTGATTAACTTAAAATTGAATGAGCTAATAGTCTGTGAAGTTGAATGGGCCAAGGTAATGCTTTGGGAAGTGTTTTTGTTGATTGAATGTCATGCTAAACCTTTTACCAAAGTTTCTCTGGGTTTCTAAAGTTCCCAAAAAAGGCTGTTTTGTTGTTTGGAGCTCCGGAGAATCTCTTATTGGTATTTCTCCAGTGCATCCAACTCAGAGGACACAAACAATTGTAATTCCTTTTAAATGTCTCCTTGAGAGAGTTGTTTGGGGGATGGGAGTCAGGGCTTGTGTGTCCTGCTTGGCACAGCCCAGGCAGGGCTTTCACAGCCCCATTCCACACTCCATTTCCCAGCTGGAGCCGCTGGTGCCTCTGAGTTCTGCTGCCCCAGCCCCAGGGACGCTCTCCTTGTCTGCCCATTCCCCCACGGTCTCTGGGCAGGGATGGCCTCAGTGGGAGCTGCTGACATCCTCAGCACCTTGGAGCGCCCTGGAGCCACCTCCGGCCATGGATGGCGGCCAGTGGCGGGGAATGCCCCGGGGTGAGGAGGGAGGACACCAGCAGAGCATCCCCCCGGGGCAACGACGAAGACAGTGCCGGGATCAGGCAGGAGGAGCACGGACCCCCACCGGAGCATCCTCCAAAGGTAAGGTGTTTTCCAAAGCAAAATTGGCAAAAAATCTTATTAAATTCTGTGGCTGATCTTTGCTGTCCCCACGAGTCGCTCGCCACCCACACGAATCACAAAGTTCCCCCTCAAAAGTGGGACTGGGAGCACACAGACCCTTCCCCATAGTCTAGGGACCCCCAGAAGACCTCTCCCTATGGACTGGCCACCCCAGAAATGGGGCTAGGACCTCCAAAGAAACCTCCCCATTAACCTAAAACCCCCCAAAATGGTGCTGGTGCCCCCAGAGACCCATCCCCATGGGACTGGAACCACCACAGACCCATCTCCATGAACCTACAACCCCCAGAAATGGGACAGGGACCCCCAGAGACCCCTCCCTATGGGCCTGGGATCCCCAGAATGGGGCTGGGACTCCCCCCATGTGAGCCACGCCCACTCCCCGCCTTGCCCCCCCCCCAGCGTCAATCCAACCAATCAGCGCCTGAAACAATCAGTGCAGGAACGCCTTCCGCATCGACCAATCAGATCGCACTCTCGTTCTGGCCCCACCCCTTCATTGTGACATCACAAGGGGCCTTGACATTCAGCCCCTCACCACTATGACATCACTGCACTCCCATTGGCTGTCGGTTGGAGGGCGGGGCTTGCCCGGACTATAAAAGGCGTGTGCTGGCACACAGGGCTCAGTGCGGGCCCGGCGATGGGAGCGGCGGCGTTGGCGGCGTCAGAGCCCCAGGAGCGCCCTGGAGCCACCTCTGGCCATGGACGGCGGCGAGGAATGCTCCGGGGGAGAGGGGGGAGGACCCCGCCAGAGCATCCCATGGGACAGTGAGCACCGAGAGCGGCAGGGCATTGCCCTGGAACGAGGACGATGGAACTGGGAGGACCAGGGCAACCAGCAGAGCATCCCCGGGGCTGAGGAAGGAGAATACCAACATAGCATCCCCCGGGGGCAACAGGCATTTAGGGATTTTAGGGATTGTAGAGAGTAGTTTAGTATGTCACATGGGTGAGAAGTTTAGGTTTTACAATTTTTAGCATATTGTAGATTGTTATAAACGCCAATCACTTGGTTTTTAAAATTTTAAAAGTTTAATAATAATAAAATGGTTATAAAAATAGTAATACAATTAGAGTAATGAAAATTTAGAGCTAGGACAATTACAAGACAATAAAAAGCAAACAATTACGGACGTCCGGATGCTCTCAGGCACTTAAGCCCAATAAGCATGCCTTGTGAACAAAGGAATAATCTTTAAAAGCAGTAGCCTGTTGCATATTCATACATCTCATACATGATGCATAAATTCCTTGCAAATTAAGAACTTTTCTGGTTTTTGTCAACTTCTTCCCCTTAATCCTGGTGGTTCCATAAAGACGGAGAGAAGGTGGAAGAATGTTTGTCTTTTCCGATAAGGAGGCAGTAATTCTTTATGGGCCCCCATCATTGTCATCTCTGTGTGAAGAGTTTCTTCATTATCTCATCTCTTGCTTGAGCTAGTAAAAAAAAAAACCCACATACATAGGCTCTATTTTAACTACAAAACTACATTTACCATACTATTAAAATGTTAATACAGCACTTCTAATCAATATAACATAATACATATAGTATTCAATTTAATATTTGCGAAAAGCCAATCATAAAACATGCATTTTTCACAATCCCTCCTCTTATTCTTTATAAATCATTTGGCTTGAGCAATATTTCTTATCTAATTGCATTCTTTAGACTATGTTAGTAATCAAATAAAAGATGGGATTAAACAAGGAAGAAACATCAGAACAGTTGTAATCCTAATTTATTCCACTATCTATTCTTCAATACATTACCCCATCAGTTAGTTTTTAACATTTTTTTTTCCACTTTTGGACCGGTATCTGGGTTATTTCTTTAATTCTAATGCCTGAGCGGCTTTGTTTGTTATCTTCTCTATGACTGCTTGGAGTCTTATAATACGATTCAGTATATAATTTGGGTTTAATACAGAGGTAGATTGCTGTGCTGGTTTCACTTTTTTTTTTTTTTTTAACTAATGGCCTTTTTGCCTAATCTTGGACTGTATTCCTGAAATCAAATGTAAAACAAATCCATCTCTCTCATTTTGGACATTTAATGCCCCATCTATTACCACTTTTTCCTAAGTTCCTTGTAATTCAATATTTTTCCCCATTTTTTTTTTTGCAGGTACTCAGTTTGGATGGGTTATGACAGTGGCTGTTGACATGGGGGTGTGTAACAAAAAAGGAACTTTGGTTTCTTTCCATGTAATATTTTTTGTAGCATTTGTGACATGATCTTGCCAGTATCTCAAAAGGTAAAAGACAACAAATGAGAGACAGAAACAGGAATAACAGAGGTCTGGTATGGCTTATACCCCCACCTTCCCTGCCTATGGAGTTGCTTCCCATAGCAGGTATGTGTGATCTTCTCGGTGGCGAGTACAGTGGTCAATCCAGGTTTGCCCTCTGTTTCCTTTGTTACTCTTTTTACTAAATATTTTTAGGCAAGTCCTTTTCCACACTCCTTAACTGAGGTTTCTTACCATTCTTCAGGTATCTCTCAGTCAACAGGCACTGATAATTCCCATCTACAAAACAAAGTTATTACCTCAGTTGCTTTGAGTTCTATCTCTATAGGGGATAGATTCAGTACTCAATACCTATTGCAATGAGAACATAGATTTTGTGAGCTCCAATACCAATCATTCTCATAATTTGAACATTTACTTATAACCCAGTTAGCGTGTCCAGCACTGGGATGAATCAAATAAAGTATACAGTATAATACTGATGGTAATTTCCCTTCTTCCTTGTACAAGTCACAGGCTAAGGCCAGAATGTGAGAACTCTGATTAAAATAATCTTGATCTTCCTGTTTGAAGTGGCAATGTTCCTCTCCTAAGGAGGTGTCGGAGGCATCTGAGGACTTATTTAGGCAGTGCTTAAAACCAGTGATGTAAGCTTTGCCTTATTTCTTAGTTAGGTGTTATTTTTTGTACTTTCCTTGGTTCATTTGGGTTTTCCCAAACTATTACCACCCAGTCCCAGTTGAAAGTCAATTTGGTATCACCCTGTTTAGATGTGATAGTCCATTCTTCAAGGTTCTTCACAAGTTCTTTGATTTTGCTGTCGTGAATTCACCCTTTTTCCGTAGTTCAGATTGCTGCTTTAGTGGTACCTGGAAAGGACTTCTTAATAACACAGTGTTAAAAGAAAGACAATACTGCATTAACTTTTACCATTAGTTTTCTTCAAAACTTTCTGGGTTTAACTAAAAGCTTTTTCTACAGCCGCTTCTTCTTCTTGTGTCCAGCTGTTTTAATAGCTGCAGAGGCCAATTCTTCTTGTGAGCTATAAGTAGTTAAATAGAAAGACCAGGCCAATTTTAACACGACATGTATCACATCTCTTGTTTTTTACTTTTTGGGCAACATTTAACTCATTCTTCAGAACAAAAAGCCTCCTCTTCTTAACAACAAAAACCAGAAAGAGAAAAGAGTTCTTGCTTAAACAAATAAATCACTTTGTGAAAGTCAGCTATCTCTGCCTTGATCTTATCTCTCTCTAGTGGTGGTCCCTTTCTTTTATTTTTTTTTTTTTTAACAGTCTTGCGTTTAACTCTGTCCTTCACCTCCCTCTCTCTTTTTCTCTCCCTCTCTTTCTCTCTCTTCACATTTTAACATCCACATTCCAGCATCAGTCCACCTTCTAAGATCAGTCCACATTCCAATGTCTCAGAGAGGTAAGTCTGCCAACCACCCCTCCCCCTTTTTCAACTTCTTTACAAATTAAATTACTTTTGTTATGTGCGTTTTGCAAGCATGCAAATCATGGCACTCTCCACCAAGGCTACTAGCCACTCACAGCTGACACAGTACTAAAACTAAAGACTTGTTTTTCTATCACAATTTTTTTTCCATTCACAAGCTCAAAAAGGTTGTAAGAACAAGGTAAACAACAACTTACTTCCAAAGTGACTCTACCTGCACCAAAAAATTTAAGACAATGTTAGTTAGTGCAATGCAATTTGCAACGAAGCCAAGGTTTGATTTGGGAAGGGCATCTGAGGACACAGAGCATGAGTTTTACAAATCCATATTTTGAAGAGAGAATGGACAAAACATGAATACAGTGGGGGGAGACAGAAAGTAAGGAATTTGTCTCTGCAATACCTTCTCTTTGAGTGCTAGGAAACGCTGTTCAAAGAGGCTCCTGTGGTACAAACAATAATTGGATGGAAAGAGGCACTCTTGAATTTAAGCTTTAATGTCACAATAGGAAACAGCACCTGAGCACTGCAGTGGTGAAGCACCCTGCCTGCAAACTCACTAGAGGCAAGCTACTGCTGCCACGCTGCAGGGCTACCTGCAGCACAGAAGGAATCATGACCAAGCCCTCCCTGCAGGCTTGGGTAAACTACAACTTCTTCATAGCTGTCTAACTCATTCCAGAAATAAAACTACAGCAAGCAGAGATTCCCCCCCACCATTTTTTTTTTATGTGTGTGTGTGTCACACACCCACAGTGATGCTGGAAGTAACAAATTAACAGCTTACATTAGAAGATACTGAAACCTTTTCTTCATCCAGCTTTGTGTGTTCCCATTTATATATGTAGCCATCTCCAATTCGAGGTCAAAAAAATGAGCCTTATTTTTCAAAAGTGCTATGCATGCACAACTCTAGCTGCTGTTCTAGGTGCACTGCAAGTAGTCAGCATTTCCAGAAACACAAACAAAACAAAAAACTAAAAAAGCAAAACACATTTGGGTACATGTAAAAGGACTGGCTGGAAGAAAAAAATGTTTCTCATTGACCTGCCAAGTAGCTGGTGTTACCTTTAGTTTAACTTTACACACTGAGAACCATGTGATTGAACAGCTTCACATCGATTCAAAATAAAATAAAAGTAGGTCTGGCTATGTCACAACTGTAAACTAGTTTCTCAACTTTAGAGTATAGCAAGTTACAAATTTCAAGATGAAAAATCACAATGCAAATTGGAAGAAATAATTTAAACTACTTGTACACAGTAATGGGAAAAGAATTAGCTGAATTAACAGCTCAATGAAGACATTTGCTCAGTATGAAGCATCCTTCCCTATTTCCTTCTCTAGCCCAAACTTCCTTGTTATTTTTTTTTTCTTGTTACTTTTACAGTATCTTTGCTCACACTATAATATTTTGGAATATTTAACAGACAGGTTCTTTTTGCCCCTGTGTCTACTACAAATTCTAATTCTTTTTTCTTGGGGACCCACTTTTAAAGTTATCACAGACTCTAGATGGTATTTTTCCCTTAAAAAATAGAGCCTCTAATATCCCTATTCTTCTTCTTTGCTCATCTCTCAGAAGATTTTTCAGATCTGTTGCTCTCTTAGGACAATCTCTCTTATAATGTCCTTTGCTCTTACAGTAAAAGCAGACATTCCTGGAATGCTCCTGAGACTTGGTGTCATGGTTTGACACTGGCGTGATGCCAGCGCCCCCATGAAAATATACTTTTCTAAATAATTGCTGTGAGATGTGATCAGGAACAGAGCAGAGCAGGCCCATCTTAGTAACAAAGGAAAGAACTTTATTAAACTACTACTACTAGAAAAAACTACAAACACTAAATCCTGGATGAAGATTTTCTAAAACACCCCTCCTCCTCCCACCTAATTTCTAAACAAACTCAACAGTGAGACACTACCCAGGATCCTGATCAAGTTGCCACCCTTCAGATATCCAAATACTCAATCTTTCAAGGGAGACGGGAGTCTCTCTTGTGCCACAGACTCCCCAGGAAACACAATTGCCACCCTTGTGTTTCCATGTCACACATGGCAACTGCCCGGAGAAAATGCCATGGTGACACTCTCCTTTCCATGTCACAGTGCTCTCACCACCGTGCATGGACAGACTGCTCATAGGGCTCCTTTAAGGATGCTTTGCCGTGGACCAAAAGAGACAACAGTTCAGTTTCTCATTTTGGGACTACAGTCCCCCCCATTTTCCCCTGGGGCTGAGGGTCCAAGAACAGAGGTCTTCTTCTCCTCTTCTTCTTCCTTGAAGATAGAGGGCTTCTCCACACCTTCTCTCTACTCCTCTGCTGGTAATCACTGAAACAGGTCTCCTGGCACACCAACGCACCACCCTAAGTGCAGCTTCTGTTAGGAGAATTTGGTTCAGTCTATGGCTAACAAGAGAAGTCCAGCCACAAGCCAATCCATCATCTCCTTCCAACTCGAGAATTTCTTCTTCCATCATCTCGGATCCCAGACTGTCTCTCTTCTACTTCAAATCAAGGAGGAGCAATATTTTACAAAGCCTTCATTTCTCAGGAAAGGGTTAAAAGCTCAGACTCTCTGGACGGCTGATATCTCTGCCCAGCAGCCGATTCCCAAGGCCAAGGCTGGGCGCCTTCCCCCCCCTCCTTCTCCTCCGCGCCGGCAAAGTTACAGGTGCCGTCCGGACTCTCTATCTCTTCCCTCTGGGGGGGGAATGACAAAGACTTCTCCGCTTTTCTCTACCCTCCCGTCCACAGGAGCTGGCTCAGTTCCAGTCCTTCTACCCCTCGGCTCACCTCGACCAGGCCTCATGGCTCCCCCTCCCCCACCCAGCCCCATGGCTGGGCAGGGGAGGTCTGCACAGCACCTTGACCGGAACCAAAGAGAGCGAGCTCTTGAGAGTTCTTGCTTTTAACACCCTGTGTTCTCAGAGGCGTATCCCTATCTTCAGTGGTCACTCCAGGTGCCAA
The DNA here is from genome assembly GCF_031753505.1 of Anomalospiza imberbis. Classification (NCBI taxonomy): domain Eukaryota; kingdom Metazoa; phylum Chordata; class Aves; order Passeriformes; family Viduidae; genus Anomalospiza; species Anomalospiza imberbis. The sequence continues at coordinate 43,087 of NW_027100049.1, forward strand.
TATCCAAACTTGACCACTGATTGGTTTGACCCAACTTCCTGAAAAAAAAAAAAAAATCACTTCCATGTCAAACCACGACACCAGTCCTGCATTTTGGCCACAATAACCCCCTGCACTGCTCTAGGCTGGGGACGGTGTGGCTGGACAGTGCCCAGGCAGAAAGGGACCTGGGGGCACTGGTGAACAGCAGGCTGGACATGAGCCAGCAGTGTGCCCAGGTGGCCAAGAAGGCCAATAGCTCCTGGGCTGGACCAGGAATGGTGTGGCCAGCAGGAGCAGGGAGGTCATTCTTCCTCTGTACTTGGCACTGGTGTGTTTGGCATTCTTCCCCTGTACTGGCACCTTTCCTTGAGTGCTGTGTCCAGTTCTGGGCTCCCCAATTTGGGAAGGACATGGACAGGCTGGAGCGTGTCCAGAGAAGGACAACAAGGCTGGTGAGGGGCCTGGAACACAAGTCCTGTGAGAAATGACTGAGGGAGCTGGAGTTGTTTATCCTGGAGAAGACTCAGAGGTGACCTTATCACTCTCTACACTCCCTGAATGGTGGTTGCAGTCAGGTGGGGGTCGGTCTCTTTCTCCTAACAACAACTGACAGGACCAGAGGACAGTGTCTTAAGCTGCACCAAGGGAAATTTAGGTTGGATATTAGGACAAAAGTTTTTGATGGAAAGGGTGATAAATTCCTGGAATTGTCTGTCCAGGGATGTGGTGGAGTCACGATCATGGGATGTGTTTAAAAAAAGACTGGATGTGGCACTCAGTGCCATGGTTTAGCTGAGGTGGTGTCAGGGCATGGGCTGGACTTGATGATCTTGAAGGTCTCTTCCAACCCAGCAATTCTGTGATTCTGTGATTGTGTGACATCACAGACCAGGTTGTGACATCATATAGTTGGCTGTGATATCCCTGGTTTATTAAGTGACATCACAGAGCAGGCTGTGACATCAGAGCATGCCTGTATGACATCACAGAGCAGAGCAAGCTGTGAGGTCAAAGAGTGTGCTGTGACATTATAGGGGGGCTGTGTTCCATCACTGAAGGTGTTGTGACATCACAGGGTGGGTCTGTGAGCCCACAGAGGTGCTGTGTGACATGCTAAGTGAGTTCTGCCATCACAGAGCAGGCTGTGACATCACAGAGCAGGCTGTGACATCATAGAGGAGGTTGTGATGTCACAAAGTCGGCTGTGACATTAGAGGCTGGCAGTGTGACATCACAGAACAGGCTGTGAGGCCACAGAGAAGACTCTGCCATCATAGAAAAGGGCTCTGTGACATCTCTTCGCCATCCACCACTGACAGCTTTGCAAATCAGGAATTGTTTGAGCTGTTTTGCCCCCACTGCAGGACAATCATCCTGATACAAGAACTTAATTGTGTTTATTTCTATCACAGAACCACGGTTGTCTAAAATCAGTTCTAGTATGGGAATCACTTATGGATGCTGGACTCATCAGATGCTGCTGGGATGTTGCACATAGCTCAGGGAAGAGTGTGATTGTTATTAAATTGTGTCCTGTTCAACCATGGTCTGTTGGCCATGAAGAGAAACTTTCTGTGCCTCTGACTCTCACCAGTTCCTGACCCCCAAAGGTCACAAACCTGATGAGTTGTGGTTCCCACTCCAGCGGTGACGCTTGGACCTCCCTCCATCCCCAGAGCAGAGCTCCCTTGTCCCAGAAAGTCCCTGGCAATGCAGGGATGAAGGAAACAGGACAGGCTGTGGGGATCAGGGGCAGGGCACGGCCAGGGATTTGGGGTGGTTGTGAGCCCAGGGCAGGACCCGGCCCTTGGCCTTGGTGAACCTCATCCAATTGTCCTGGGCCCATGGCTCCAGCCTGTCCAGATCCCTCTGCAGAGCTTCTGCCCTCCAGCACAGCCACACTCCCACCCAGCTTGGGCTCACCTGGGAACTGAGGGTGCCCTCGATGGCCTCATCCAGATCAGCAATCAAGAGATTTCACTGACCTGGTCCCTATCCTGAGCCCTGGGGACATCCCTGGGTGTGACTCCATTCCTCAGCTGCTCTGAGTGCCAGGGGTTGGATGAGGGAAATGGTGGGGAGGGGTTGGGGACAAAGTGTTATTGATTGTCAGCCATGAAGGGTCTTGATTTTCACATCTGTTCAGACTGCATTAGGAGGTGCTGGGGGTCAATATCAATTGGACATTGCTGATATCCATCTCTAAACAGGAAAAACTGGAAAAGAAAACAGGACAAAATAGTTCTCTCTGCAAAGTTTTCAAAACAGTACATTCACTTTAAATACAGTACTGAAACCTGTCTAATTCATCACAGAAGAATTGAAAACTTCAATTATTCCCAAGGGCTTTTCTTGTCTTGGGTGTTTTGAACAAATGTTTATGAGCTTTTCTCACTGAATTCCTAAACTGAAGAGCTCAAGAAAGAAGAGCCCTGTGGAGAAGTAAAATTCATCAGCAGCCTCCAAGTGGCTGAGGCTCCATCCCCATCAGAGCAGCGATGACCAGAAATGGGCACAGCTTTGAGGCTGCCCCAGCTCTGGGATGGGCCCTGGGCCTGGAGCAGGAGCAGCTCTGGAGGGCCCCAAGGCTGGGCTCTTGTGCTGGCCTGGGCAGATGGGATGGCAGCAGGGGCTGCAGAGCTCTCAGCACCTCAGCCCGAGGGGAGCAGGACACCCAGGGAGCCTCCTTTGGCCTTGGCCAAGCCCCTTCCCCCATGGCTGGGGCTGCAGCTGCAGCTGTGCCCTGGCCAGGGGCTGAGGCCGTGGGGCCAGTGGCCAGAGCAGCCTGGGCTGAGCAGAGCTGTGGGGCCAGAGCCGGCTGGGCTGTGCTGGGGAGAGGCCCTTGGTGCTGCACAGAGCTCAGGGCAGCTGGCAGAGCTTGCAGGGAGCTGGGCTGGGCTCAGAGAGCCTGGCACAGAAACCATCAGTGTCCATCCCAGCCTGGCTGAGCGTGCAGGGCAGGACTCAGCCCAGGCCTTGTGGGGCAGGGCCAGCGCCTGTGCAAGGCATGGAAAACAGGCAAGTGCCCGAGAGAGGAGGCTGCTCTGTGCCCTTGGGGGCATGGACACAGCAGGAACACTCAGGAGCCCAAAGAGCCTCCACGGCTGTGCTGGAGACCAAGGCTGGAGCAGGGAAATGCAGGGCTGCTGCGCCATGGGGAGGGCATTGAATCCCAGCACACACCTCAGCTCTCTGATGGTCCCGGCACCATGCTGGGCCCTGTTTCAGGATGGAGCAGAGCAGATGTTGATGGCACAGGAGCCCTGCGGGGCTGGCAGGGACCTGCAGCTTGCAAGGTGCTCTGCTCCCCCTCAGCTCCTCTCTGAGAGATCCAATCCCAGCTCGGCACCTCAGGGCACAAGTGGCACTGCCTGGTCATGGGCACACAGCTGGTGTCTGCCTGGAAACGGGGCAAAAGTTTTAATATCTTTTATTTTATTAATATAATGGCACATTTTTATTATCTAGGTCACTTGAGTATTTTTAAGAAATAGCAAAGTTTTCCCTCCAGGAACAGGAATTTCCTGGAAGTGTACTAATGGGAGAAGGAGAAGAAATACTGATCTTCCTGTCTGTTTGAGTCACCAATATTCTGTTTATTATATCATCTCCCTTTTCCTTCAGGTATTTCCCACTCTCCTGTTTAAATGGCCTTGTTTAAGGAAATCTCTTCACTCGACCAGCTGGATCTATGTACTTCCTATTGCTCCAAGTGTTTCTCCTCCAGATGCTTTCTGGTCATTCAAGTGCCTCTCACCTGACTGATTTTGTGCTTTGAGCTTTAGGGAGTTGTCCAATCTTTCCCAAGTTCAAAAAAAAAACCATATTAGTCAACATCCTTATTAGTGTTCATATCTATCACAGAACTACCTTTTCTTTTGTCTTTGTCTAAAACTGTTCCTGTACAGAAATCCCTTGGGGATGGGGGACATGTCAGATGCTGCTGGGACATCACAGAGAGCTGAGGGAAGAGCTGCGATGGTTATTAAACTGTTCAAATGTTCAACTTGTGTTTGTTGGCCAGAAACCTTTCTGTGCCTCTGAGTGTCACCATCCCTGAGCCCAAAGGACACAAACCTGATGAGTTGTGGTTCCCACTGCAGAGGCACTTGGACCTTGGCTCTGCACAGGAGAGCTCTTCATCCACTTTCCCTCTTTTCCCCCCTCGGCGCATGGAGGGAGCTCCTGACTTCAGCCTGTGACTCCTGTGTGCAAAGAGCAAATCTGGGCAGAATCAGGGCAGGGAGGGGTTGGGGGGCCTTGGGATCTGTGCTGGGCACAGAAGGTGTTTTCCATTGCTCTGAGACTGTCTGGTGTGCAAAGTGGAGTTAATATCTAGCAGAGGAATGACTTTTGCATTTGGTGGAGCTGTGCCTTCCCTTGGCTTTGTTGGCTGACAAGAAATGAACATCCCTCTGTGTCTGGAGCAGCTCCTTCTCCAGGGAAAGCAGGTGGGAGTTGGAGCCATGGAGCTGAAACCTGCAGGTGCAGCCTGGGCTGGAGGGAGCTCAGATTTGCACAAGGCTGCTCTGAGTGCCAGGGCTTGGATGGGGGAGATGGTGGGGTGGGGGTAGGGACAGAGTCTGACTGATTGTCAGCCATGAAGGGTCTTGATTTTCATATCTATTCCAACTGCATGAGGAGGTACTTGGATTCAGTGTCAATTGGAGAGTGCACATATCAATGTATTAACAGGGAAAAAAAAACTAAACAGGACCAAAAAAATATTTTCTCACTGTCTTTTTAAATGTAGTGTATTCACTTTGAAGAGGTTTTTATAATTGGGCTAATTAACCACAAATGATTTGAACACTTACCTTATTCCCAGAGGTTTGGCTTGTTAAGGTGTTTGGAATGTTAATGAGCTCTGGGACACTGAATTGCTGAACTGAAGAGCTGAAGGCTGAAGAAGCCTCTGGAGCAGTAAAATTCAGCAGCAGCCTCCAAGCTGCTGAGGATGTCAGCAGCCCCCACTGAGGCCATCCCTGCCCAGAGACCGTGGAGGAATGGGCAGACAAGGAGAGCGTCCCTGGGGCTGGGGCAGCAGAACTCAGAGGCACCAGCGGCTCCAGCTGGGAAATGGAGTGTGGAATGTGGCTGTGAAAACCCTGCCTGGGCTGTGCCAAGCAGGACACACAAGCCCTGACTCCCATCCCCCAAACAACTCTCTCAAGGAGACATTTAAGAGGAATTACAATTGTTTGTCCTCTGAGTTGGATGCACTGGAGAAATACCAACAAGAGATTCTCAGGAGCTCCAAACAACAAAACAGCCTTTACTGGCAACTTTAGAAGATCAGGGAAACTTTGGCAGAAGTTTAATATTACATTCAATTCACACAAAACACTTCTCAAAGCATTACCTTGGCCCATTCAAATTCACAAACTCTAAGCCTGTTCTATTTTAAGTTAATCAAAATTTGTGAGGGGACATATTTAGAAGAAGAAGACACAGAAAGAGAAAGACAAAAAAGATACACAGGAGCACACACACAGCTACCAAATCCTGGATTCCAGCTGGGTTCAGAGAGAAATTCCAAGAGGACGCAGGGTCAAGATGTGTGCTTGCCTTGTGCTCAGCCTTAAACACCCCTTGGTGTTCCTGGGCCCTTCCCCAGGTGGGACTTGGGGTCATTTGGTCACTCAGGAGCTGGGCTGGGGGCTGCAGAGGTGGCTGTGGAGCATTGCCTGTGCTGTGCCAGGGACTGGCAGACACTGCTGGGCTGGGATAGAGGCTCTGGGGGGATTGGGGTTCCAGGGCAGGGCAGGGCTGGGGTTCCAGGGCAGGGCAAGGCTGGACCTGCCCCTTCCTCCCCACACATGAAATGTTTCCAGCCAACAATCTCCTCCAGTCTGTCACAACAGGCAGTGTTGGAGGTGAAATCCCAATTGTGGCCATTGGGACCTGGACAAGAAGGACAGTTCTTTTCTATAGCAATGAAAGCCCCAGGTCTTGGCTCATTTCTGGTTTGATTGCCTGCATTCTGTTTGGTTTTGTTGTTGCTTTGTTTCCTTGGTGTGCCTGAAGTGTCCAGTCAGGAGCAGAGTGACTCTTGCCAAGGAACTTCGTGGTGCTGTCGCTTAATATTAAATCTGGATTTTGCTGATCCCTTGCTGGGGATTTTTTCAGCGCTCTCAAGCCCTCGTTGGTAACAGGGTGAAGGAGCCCTGGCCCAGGCTCTGGCCCTGGGGGACACGGGGACGCTGCTGGGGGGTCCCTGTCCCCCTGTCCCACCCCCCACTGCCCCGGCCCCCGTCCCCATGTCAGGCTCTGGGGTCGATCTCGTGGAACATCCTCTGGGGGAGGCTGCGGCGCCGGGGGCGGGGGGACCCGGGGGGACAGGGGACCCCTCTGTGCACGAGCAGCGTTGGACTTCTCTGGGGGAACTGGGAGGGGGGGCTGGGGTGGAGCGACCTCCCCAGTGACCTCACACAGCCCCTGTGATGTCACACAGGCCCTGTGATGTCACACAGCCCCATGTGATGTCACAAACCCCTGAGATGTCACACAGCCCCTGTGATGTCACACAGCTGCCCTGTAGTTTCACACAGCCAACTCTGAGATGTAACAGGCTGCCTGTGATTTCATACAGGTGCCCTGTGATGTCACAGCCTGCTCTTTGAGGTCCCAGTGTGCTCGGTGATGTCACAAAATCTGCCCTGTGATGTTGCCGTGTGCTCTGTGACATCACACAGCTGCTCTGTGATGTCACAGAGCCCTTTTCTATGATGGCAGCATCTTCTCTGTGGCCTCACAGCCCATTCTGTGATTTCACACTGCCAGCCTGTAACGTCACAGCTGACTTTGTGACATCACAACCTCCTCTGTGATGTCACAGCCTGCTCTGTGATGTCACAGCCTGCTCTGTGATGGCAGAACTCACTTAGCATGTCACACAGCACCTCTGTGGGCTCACAGACCCACCCTGTGATGTCACAATGCCTTCAGTGATGGAACACAGCCACCCTATAATGTCACAGCACACTCTTTGACCTCACAGCTTGCTCTGCTCTTTGATGTCATACAGGCATCCTCTGATGTCACAACCTGCCCAGTGATGTCACATAATGAGCCAGTGATGTCACAGCCTACTATATGATGTCACAACCTGGTCTGTGGTGTCACACAATCACAGAATCACAGAATTACTGGGTTGGAAGAGACCTTTAAGGTCATCAAGTCTAACCCATGCCCTAACACCACCTCAGCTAAACCATGGCACTGAGTGCCACATCCAGTCTTTTTTTAAACATATCCCAGGATGGTGACTCCACCACCTCCCTGGACAGACAATTCCAGTACTTTATCACCCTTTCCATAAAAAAACTTTTGTCCTAATATCCAACCTAAATTTCCCTTGGTGCAGCTTAAGACACTGTCCTCTGGTCCTGTCAGTTGCTGTGAGGAGAGAGACCGACCCCCACCTGACTGCAACCACCTTTCAGGGAGTGTAGAGAGTGATAAGGTCACCTCTGAGTCTTCTCCAGGATAAACAATTCCAGCTCCCTCAGCCATTCCTCACAGGACTTGTGTTCCAGACCCCTCACCAGCCTTGTTGCCCTTCTCTGGACACACTCCAGGTCCTCAATGTCCCTCCTAAACTGGGGAGCCCAGAACTGGACACAGCACTCGAGGAATGGTGCCAGTACAGGAGAAGAATGCCAAGCACACCAGTGCCAAGTACAGGGGAAGAATGACCTCCCTGCTCCTGCTGGCCACACCATTCCTGGTCCAGCCCAGGAGCCATTGGCCTTCTTGGCCACCTGGGCACACTGCTGGCTCATGTCCAGCCTGCTGTCGACCAGTGCCCCCAGGTCCCTTTCTGCCTGGGCACCGTCCAGCCACACCGTCCCCAGCCTAGAGCAGTGCAGGGGGTTATTGCGGCCAAAATGCAGGACTTGGCACCTGGACTGGTTAAACTTCATCTTAATGGAAACCATTCCAGGTGTCCCTGCAGAGCCCTCCTACCTTCCAAAAGATGGACACATACTCCCAGCTTAGTGCCATCTGCAGTTCTACTAATGAAAGCCTCAATCCCCTCAGCCATGTGGTCAATAAAAATATTGAACAGAGCTGGCCCAGCACAGAGCCCTGAGGGACAGCACTGGTGACTGTCCCCAGCTGGATGCAGCACCACTCACCACCACTCTCTGGGCCGGCCATCCAGCCAGTTCTGAACCCAGCACAGAGTGCTCCTGTCCCAGCCATGGGCTGCAGCTTTTCCAGGAGTGTGCTGTGGGAGACAGTGTCAAAGGCCTTGCTGGAGTCCAAATAGACACATCCACAGCCTGTCCTGCATCCACCAGGAGGGCCACCTGGTCATAGAAGGAGACCAGGTTGGTCAAACACGACCTGCCCCTGCTAAACCCCTGCTGGCTGGGTCTGACGCCCTGGCCATCCTGGAAGCGCTGTGTGATGGCACTCATTGTGAACTGTTCCATGACCTTACTGGGTACTGAGGTCAGGCTGACTGGCCTGGAATTACCAGGATCCTCCTTCCCATCCTTTTTCTGAATGGGTGTCACATTGGGCAGCTTCCAGTCATCTGGGACCTCACCAGTGAGCCAGGGCTGCTGGTAAATGGTGGAGAGTGGCTCTGCAAGCTCATCTGCCAGCTCCCTCATCACCCTGGGGTGGATCCCATCTGGTCCCATGGATTTATGAGCATCCAAGCAGCTCAGCAGTTCTCTGATGACCTCCTCTTGAAAAATGGGTGCACCAATCTGCTCCCTGGCACCATCAACCAGCCCAGGAGGACAGTTGTCCTGAAGGAAAATCATTTTCTCACTAAAAACTGAGGCAAAAAATGGCGCTAAGCACCTCTGCCTTCTCATCTGCAGTTTCCAAATTGCCTTCCACATCTAATAACAAACAATGGTTGGTCTTTCCCTTCCTTTTACCATTGATGTATTTGTAAAAATGTTTTTTATTATCCTTTATAAAAACTTCCATTTTAAGTTCATTCTGAGGTTTGGCTTCCCTAATTTCTTTCCTACCTGCCCTAGAAAGCCCCTTAATACTTCCTGAGAGATCTGACCCTCCTTCCAAAGATGATACATCCTCTTTTTATTCCTACGTTCCTTCAAAACCTCCTTTCCCATCCACACTGGATGTTTGCCTCGTCGACTCGTCTTTGGGCACACAGGAACATTGTGTTCCTGTGCCCTTGAGATCTCTGTTTTGAAGCATGCCCACCTTTCCTGAACTCCTTTCTTTTCAAGGGCTGCTTCCCAAGGAACTCTCTGAATAAGTCTCTTAAGTAGGCCAAAGTCTGCCCTCCGAAGTCCAATGTAAAAGTCTTATTAGTGTTCCTCCTGACTTCACCAAATATTGAGAATTCTATAATTTCATGATCACTGTGCCCCAAGTGACCTCAAACCACCACATCTCCCACCAGCCCATCTCTATTTACAAAAAACAGATCTAACATAGTCCCTCCCCTGGTGGGCTCACTCACCAGCTACAACAAAAAATTGTCCTCCACAAACCCTAAAAATTTCCTGGACTGCCTCTTTTCAGCTGTATTGAGCTCCCAGCAGATGTCCAGCAGGTTGAAGTCGTCTACAAGGACAAGGGGTGATGATCCAGAAACATTCTTTAGCGGCTTATGGAATGAGTTGTCCACCTCTTCTTCCCAGTTGGGTAGCTGATACCAGACTCCCAGTAGGATGTCAGCCTTGTTGGCCTTCCCCCTAAGTCTCACCCATAGACATTCAACTCCATCATCATTAGCTTCAACATCCGTAGCATCAAAATCCTCCCTAATGTAAAGGGCCACCCCTCCACCTCTTCTCCCTTTCCTGTCTCTCATGAAGAGCTTGCAGCCATCCAGTGCAGCGCTCCAGCCATGTGAGTTGTCCCACCCTGTTTCTGTGGTGGCAATTACATCACAGCTCTGCTGCTGCACCATGGCCTCCAGCTCTTCTTGTTTGTTACCCATGCTGTGTGCATTGGTGTACATGCACCTCAGCTGGGCTGCTGATTTCACCCCTAGCTCAGGCTTACCACCCACGAGCCTGCTTCCAGACAAACCAGCTACATCCCCTTCCCCTTCAGACCTAGTTTAAAGCCCTCTCAACAAGTTCTGCCAGTTCATGAGCTAAAATTCTTCTGCCCTTCACAGACAGATGGAGCCCGTCTGGTCCAAGCAGGCCAGCTGCTGTAAAAGTTGCCCCATGATTAAAGAATCCCAAATTTTGTCGATGACACCAACCCTTGAGCCACTCGTTGATAATGTGAGCTCTCCCATTGCTTTCACCATTTTTCTCAGACTCCAGAGGGACTGAGGAAAAGACTGTCTGTGCCCCTGTCCTATTAACCACCTGACCCAATGCCCTAAAGTCCCTTTTAATTGCCCTGACACTCCTCTTTTCAATCTCATCACTGCCAGCCTGGGGTATCAGCAGTGGGTAATAATCAGAGGGCTGAATCAGCCCAGGCAGTGTGTCAGTGATATCCCGTACCCGGGCCCCAGGGAGGCAGCAGACCTCTCTGTGGGGTGGGTCTGGTCAACATATAGGGCCCTCTGTTCCCCTCAGGAGGGAGTCACCCACCACGATTGTCTGTCTTTCCTTTTTGATGTTAGAGGTGCTGATCTGTCTCACAGATGAATCATAATTGGGAGGCTCACTGGGCAGATAATTTTCTTCTAAACCATCTGGCTGACTCTCCAGATCCAGGGGATCATACCGAATCTGAAGTGGCACCTGGCTTGGGAGAGGGGGTTGGGAGGGATTTTATTATTACCTCCTCGAGTAGGTATCCACTCCCACTCCCCTTCATCGGCCAGGTGTCCTTCTATAGCCTGACAGTGGGAGGTGTGGGAGACAGCGGGAACCAAGGAGAGCATTGCTGCCCTGCCAGACCTCATGGAACCAAGGATCCATTGTGACACTGCAGGGCCCTGGGGCACCACGGTGCCATTGTGACACTGCAGGGCCCAAGGATCCAAGGGACTTTGTGACACCAGAGGGACATTGTGACACTGGGAGGCCTCATGGAATCATGGACACCATTGGGACACTCTGGGGCCTCATGGAACCATGGTAACACAAAGATGGCTGGGAGTGTGGATATACTGGAGGCTAGGAGGGCTCTGCAGAGGGACCTGGACAGGCTGGATCCAGGGCCCAAATCCAACAAGGTGAGGTTTAACAAGTCCAAGTGCTGGGTCCTGCACTCTGGCCACAACAACCCCTGCAGAGCTACAGGCTGGGGACAGAGTGGCTGGACAGCAGCCAGGCAGAAAGGGACCTGCAGGGACTGATGGACAGCAGGCTGGACATGAGGCAGCAGTGTGCCCAGGTGGCCAAGAAGGCCAATGGCTCCTGGCCTGGATCAGGAATGGTGTGGCCAGCAGGAGCAGGGCAGTGAAGGATATTGTGCGGCTGGAGCATGTCCAGAGAAGGGCAACAAGGCTGGTGAGGGGTCTGGAGCACAAGTCCTGTGAGGAGCAGCTGAGGGAGCAGGGGTTGTTGATCCTGGAGAAGAGGAGGCTCAGGGGACACAAGGCGGTGTCAGGGCACAGGTTGGACTTGATGATCTCCATGGTCTTTTCCAGCCTTGCTGATTCTGAGATTCTCTGAAACCACCCTTGGAGCAGTTGCAGGAGGAGCCCTGGGCCTCCTCTTCAGAAGCTCCAGCAGCCCAGGTCCCTCAGCTTCTCCTCACAGCCCCAAAGCCCATCCTGTCAGTCCTGCAGAGCCTCTGCAGCCCCTCCTCACTGCCCAGAACAGGGAGCCCCACAGCCAGACACAGCAGCCCAGATGTGCCCCCCTGGCCTTGGCTGCCTCTGGCAAGGGAGCAGCACGAGGCACTGCAGGAGCCTGCAGACAATTCCTGCAGCACTTGTGGGATGATCCTGCTCCCCAGCGGCCGTTCCCATGGTGCCAAGTCAGGAACTGGAATGGGGGAGTGGGGCCAGAGAGGAAAGGGCAAACAGGGATGAGCTGCTTGCAGGGGAGGGAACAGGGATGGGCAATGGGAAGAAATCTGTAGCAGGAAGAGTAAAGAAAGCAAAGGTGAAGCAAAGGAAATGCTCAGGGCAGTCTGGGGGTGGCTGCCAGGCAGCCCTGGCTCTGAGCAGCAGCGTCTGCAGTGGGACAGGAAACTCCCAGCTGATGGGAACAAACTTTCTGGCTGGTTGCAGAGGCCAGGACAAAGCTGAGTGGTTTCCCTGGCGTCCCCCAGCCCTTCCTGGCCCCCGGGGCTGATGGCATTTGTGCTCCCTCAGGTTCCTGTCCCCACAGCAGCAGCATGGGGGTGCTCCCGCCTGCTGTGTGCAATGCAAACAGGGGCTCCTGAGCCAGTGCTGCCGTGGCTGTGCCTGCAAGGATGCGGCACCTGTGTGAGCTGGGGGAGAGGCCAGGGCTGCAGAGGGGGGATGTTGTTGGCAGCTCCATGAGAACGCTCTGGGACGCTGCCCTGGGCTGTCCAGCGCACTGGGGATGGATCAGCCCCTGCTCTGCTGCTCCTTCCCGTCTCCCCCGGGGCCCTTGCAGAGCACCAGCCATGCTGTTTGCCCCCAGCCTGCCAGCGGCCAGCGTGGGGCTGCTCATGGGAGTTTTCTGTGCTGAGCATTGGCCTGGCCGTGTTCTTGAGAGAGCCTGGGCAAGGAGCCTGGAGCCCCCAGGCCCTGGCCTGAGGCGTCAGCGCTGCCCCAGCAGTGCCCATGGGCTGTCCCTGCTGCAGCCCTGGCACTGCCACCCCCAGGACTGTGCCCGGCCCCGAGAGCACTCAGGCCCTGCAGCAACACCAGGGCCACCAGGGCAGCGGGGCAGGGCCACGGGAGCAGCACTGGCAACACCAAGTGCTGCTGCTGCTGCTGGGCACAGCTGCTGTGCCAGCACTGATCTGCCCCAGCTCTGCACACAGACATTGCTGCTGCAGCCCCAGAGAAGGCGACAAAAGGGCATCTCTGCAGAAAACTCTGCTGGGACATCCTTGAGCTCCTTTAAAGCCACCAAGAGTGCAGCCCCTCATTGACACAGTCTGTGGCCACAGGGAAGGTGGAGAGAAACAAAGTGAGAAATGGCACAGAGTGTATTTTTTATTTGTGGACAGTATGAAAAAAGTAAAAATATGAACCTCCAAAATGAAACCAACAAGAAGTATCAAAGATGACTTTTGTTAGAAGTGATTTGCAGAAATTGGCCAGCAGTTTAATGTTTCTGAAAGCATCCAGTCATCAGTCTCCACACTGCAGCCTTGAGCTCCTGGTTCCTCAGGCTGTAGATGAGGGGGTTCAGGGCTGGAGGCACCACCGAGTACAGAACTGACAGGGCCAGATCCAGAGATGGAGAGGACATGGAGGGGGGTTTCAGGTAGTAAAATATACCAGTGCTGAGGAACAGAGAGACCACGACCAGGTGAGGGAGGCAGGTGGAAAAGGCTTTGTGCTGTCCCTGCTCAGAGGGGATCCTCAGCACGGCCCTGAAGATCTGCACATAGGAGAAAACCATGAACAAAAAACAACCTAGCCTAAAGAGGCACTAACAGCAATGAGCCCAAGTTCCCTGAGATAGGATTTGGAGCAGGAGAGCTTGAGGATCTGTGGGATTTCACAGAAGAACTGGCCCAGGGCATTGCCATGGCACAGGGGCAGGGAAAATGTATTGGCCGTGTGCAGCAGTTAATAGAGAAAGGCACTGGCCCAGGCAGCTGCTGCCATGTGGGCACAAGCTCTGCTGCCCAGGAGGGTCCCGTAGTGCAGGGGTTTGCAGATGGACACGTAGCGGTCGTAGCACATGATGGTCAAAAGGAAATACTCTGCTGAGATGAAAAAGACAAAAAAAAAGAGCTGAGCAGCACATCCTGTGTAGGAGATGGTGCTGGTGTTCCAGAGGGAATTGTGCATGGCTTTGGGGACAGTGGTGCAGATGGAGCCCAGGTCGCTGAGGGCCAGGTTGAGCAGGAAGAAGAACATGGGCGTGTGCAGGTGGTGGCCGCAGGCTACGGCGCTGATGATGAGGCCGTTGCCCAGGAGGGCAGCCAGGGAGATGCCCAGGAAGAGGCAGAAGTGCAGGAGCTGAAGCTGCCGCGTGTCTGCCAGTGCCAGCAGGAGGAAGTGGCTGATGGAGCTGCTGTTGGACATTGGCTGTGGCTGCACATGGGGACCTATTCATGGAGAAAGGACAGTGACAGTCAGAAGAGGCTGCTTGGAGCCAAACCTGGGCCATTCCCTGCAGACTGTCCTGCTGGGACTCACCCACCCTTGTTCCTGCTCTGGGAAATCCTTCACCCAGGTCCCTGCCTGAGCTCCAGTTGTGCTGGCTGAGTGTGCCAGGAGCAGCCAGGGCTGTGCCTGGGGGCTCTCCAGGAGCCATCCCTGCCCCACTGCCCTGGGTTTTGTGGCCATGTGGCAGAGGGACAAGGCCGGATATTCAAGATTTGTCAGGGGAATCACTCCTAATGCAGAAAGGGTTGTTAGCATCTGCACTCCCAGGTCTACAGGACAAGGATAGCAGTGAGAAGATGTAGGGAATGTTTTTCCTACCCACACATCATTCCTGGCTCTCTGAGGTCAGAAATCACCAGCATTCCTACTGCCCTCAGAGTTTGCCACTGAGATATGTGAGCAGCAAGGGATTCCCTGTGGCTGAGGGCAGGTGAGGGCTGGATGGGCTTGTTCCCAACTGCCCTGGCTTTGCACCTTTGGCTGCAATCAGAGCACAGTCACACTCCTGGGTCACCCTGGGATAAACCAGACCCTGCCCAGAGCAGAGGGATCCCTGAATCTCTCACCCTCTCCAAAGGTCTCTGGGCAAGGTCTCACCTGTGGCATCTCTGCACTTCCCCGTGGGACATTCAGGGAACTCCCAGAGGCTCTGGCACAGCTCTGCACCCAGGAGGGCAGCTCAGAGCTGGGAAGGGCACAGCAAGGAGATCCCCGGCTGTGCCCATGATGGGATCTCAGGGAGGGGCTGAGCTCATTCCCCTTTCCCATGGACTGCTTTGCCCTCAGCCCCACAGGTCCCAGGGAAGCTTGGACACCCCATTCCCATGGACAGCCCTGCCTGGCAGGAATGCCAAGGGCAGTGCCTGACTCAGCTGCTGCAAAGGCCAGAGCCTCCCTGAGAGCACCAGATAACACTGACAATATCAGGGGAGTGCAGAAACAGGAGAAGATGTTGTGGTGCTGTGCCTGAGAGGGCAGGGCAGAGACAGCCGGGCACTCAGGACAGTGTTCCCGTGCCCAGCTGTGCCCGGCACCTCCCACACACCAACAGTGCCCTCCTGCCCCAGCACTGCTCTGTTCAGCCCCCTCTGCTTCCCTGAGCATCTCCCTGGGCCTGGACATTTCCTCCTGAGAGGTGCCTTGTCCCTGCCAGTGCTCACAGAGCCCATCCCACCCTGTGTGCCCTTGGCCCGGCCCTACAGAAACCTGCCTGTGTGCAGGGCCCTGGCTGGGGCAGGGTCTGTGTGCAGCTGGGCGAGGGCAGCTCAGGAGAGCCCTGCTGGGCCCTGCAAAGGTGATGCTGCTGCTGTCCAGGGCTGAGGAGTGGCTGAAGGCCCTTTGGGAGGCTGCCAGCAGAGAGACTGACCACCCAAAGTCACAGTTCTGGAGTCTCTGTAAATGTTCAAACATTCCTTTGATGATCCTGTGTGTCCCTTTCAACTCAGAATGTTCTGTCATTCTGGGATCACAGTTCCTGCTCTGCTTCTCTCATCCCCTGTTGTCTATAATCAAAAGAGAAAAAAACCCTTGCAACAAAGTTAGAACAGTAAAGTACAAACCAGACCTTTATTGGAAGCTTCCAGGTGTCCCAGTGGGGATGGGGCACACCCCACCCCTGATTTTCAACAATTTATTAAGGTTGATTAATTAAGATATTTAACAGGAACATCCAATAGGAGATTCAGTTGCCCCAGTTACACACCCCTGGCTCAACCCATTGGATTAGTTCCAAGGATTTCTTTTGCCCCAGTTTTTGTTATCACTGCGCACATTCAAAAACCAAAATGTTCTTCTTGTAGTCCTCTTCCTGATAATAAGACTGTACAGTATTTCAGGAACGTATTTAGACAGTCAGCTTATTGTTCTAAAATCTAAGAGATAGGTAAGGAGACATGCTAGAGTCAATTAAGGATTACAGTTATATAAGTACATAATAGTAGTTTAATAGGGTTAATTAAGAGTTTAATAGAGTAAAGAAAGGATTATAGTTTTATATCTATATAATAGTAATTTACAGAGATTATGAATATATGAAAAATGTATAAAAAGCAAAAAACTTTTTGTCATCACCCCAACTTTCCCATCCTTCCCAAAGCAGGAAATTGAAAGCAGTCTTAGGAAAGCTCCTGACCTTTACAGCAATCCCAGATTTACCTTCTTTGGGAAGTGTCCTCTGGAGCTCTGCCCAGGCTGGTCTGGAGCTGGGAGCAGCCCTTCCCTACCCAGCAGCTCTCTAGCAGCAGCACCTGCCCTGCCCAGGGTGGCTCCTTCCCCCCACAGCTTCTCTCCAGCGCTGGGAGCAGCTCCCCGGGCCAGCTGAGAGCTGTCCCTGGCAGGCAGCAGAGTCCCTGGCCCAGCAAAGTGCCCTGGGCTGCAGGACCCTGCTCTGCAGGACAGCCCTGGGCACCCCTGGCTGCTCTGCACAAGAGATGATCAGAGAATGCACTCACAGGGACTGTGGGCATTGGGATTGTGAAAAATGCATATTTTATGATTGGCTTTTTGCAAATATTAAATTGAATACTATATGTATTATGTTATATTGATTAGAAGTGCTGTATTAACATTTTAATAGTATGGTATATGTAGTTTTGTAGTTAAAATAGAGCCTATATATGTGGGGTTTTTTTTACTAGCTCAAGCAAGAGATGAGATAATGAAGAAACTCTTCACACAGAGATGACAATGATGGGGGCCCATAAAGAATTACTGCCTCCTTATCGGAAAAGACAAACATTCTTCCACTTCTCTCCGTCTTTATGGAACCACCAGGATTAAGGGGAAGAAGTTGACAAAAACCAGAAAAGTTCTTAATTTGCAAGGAATTTATGCATCATGTATGAGATGTATGAATATGCAACAGGCTACTGCTTTTAAAGATTATTCCTTTGTTCACAAGGCATGCTTATTGGGCTTAAGTGCCTGAGAGCATCCGGACGTCCGTAATTGTTTGCTTTTTATTGTCTTGTAATTGTCCTAGCTCTAAAATTTTCATTACTCTAATTGTATTACTATATTTTATAACCATTTTATTATTATTAACTTTTAAAATTTTAAAAACCAAGTGATTGGTGTTTATAACAATCTACAATATGCTAAAAAATTGTAAAACCTAAACTTCTCACCCATGTGACATACTAAAACTACTCTCTACAATCCCTAAAATCCCTAAATGCTCGTTGCCCGGGGGGATGCTATGTTGGTATTCTCCTTCCTCAGCCCCGGGGATGCTCCACTGGTTGCCCTGGTCCTCCCGGTTCCATCGTCCTCGCACCAGGACGATGCTCCGCGGCCAGAGGTGGCTCCGGGGCCACTGCCGCCCCATCGCTGGGCCCGCACTGAGCCCTGTGTTGCCAGCACACGCCCTTTTATAGTCCAGGCAAGCCCCGCCCTCCCACCGACAGCCAATGGGGAGCGCAGTGATGTCATAGTGGTGAGGGGCTGAGTGTCAAGGCCCCTTGTGATGTCACAATGAAGGGGTGGGGCCAGAATGAGAGTGCGATCTGATTGGATGATGCAGAAGGCGTTCCTGCACTGATTGTTCCAGGCGCTGATTGGTTGGATTAACGCTGGGGGAGGGGCAAGGTGGGGAGTGGGCGTGGCTCACATGGGGGGAAGTCCCAGCCCCATTCTGGGGATCCCAGGCCCATAGGGAGGGGTCTCTGGGGGTCCCTGTCCCATTTCTGGGGGTTGTAGGTTCATGGAGATGGTGTTCTTTTGGTGGTTCCAGTCCCATGGGGATGGGTCTCTGGGGTACCAGCACCATTTTGGGGGGTTTTAGGGTAATGGGGAGGTTTCTTTGGAAGGTCCTAGCCCCATTTCTGGGTGGCCAGTCCATAGGGAGGGGTCTTCTGGGGGTCCCTAGACTATGGGGAAGGGTCTGTGTGCTCCCAGTCCCACTTTTGAGGGGAACTTTGTGATTTGTGTGGGTGGCGAGCGACTCGTGGGGACAGCAAAGATCAGCCACAGAATTTAATAAGATTTTTTGCCAATTTTGCTTTGGAAAACACTCTTACCTTTGGAGGATGCTCCGGTGGGGGTCCGTGCTCCTTCCGCCTGATCCCAGCACTGTTCTTCGTCGTTGCCCTGGGGGGATGCTTCTGCTGATGGATGTCCTCCCTCCTCACCCCGGGCATTCTCCCGCCACTGGCCGCCATCCATGGCTCGGAGGTGGCTCCAGGGCGCTCCAAGGTGCTGAGGATGTCAGCAGCTCCCACCTGAGGCCATCCCTGCCCAGAGACCGTGGGGGAATGGGCAGACAAGGAGAGCGTCCCTGGGGCTGGGGCAGCAGAACTCAGAGGCACCAGCGGCTCCAGCTGGGAAATGGAGTGTGGAATGTGGCTGTGAAAGCCCTGCCTGGGCTGTGCCAAGCAGGACACACAAGCCCTGGCTCCCATCCCCCTAACAATTCTCTCAAGGAGACATTTAAGAGGAATTACAATTGTTTGTGTCCTCTGAGTTGATGCACTGGAGAAATACCAACAAGAGATTCTCCGGAGCTCAAAACAACAAAAACAGCCTATATTGGGAACTTTAGAAAATCAGAAAAAAATTGGCAAAAGGTCTTATACAACATTTAATCAACAAAAATCACTTCTCAGAGCATCTAACTTGGCCCATTCAACTTCACAAACTCTCAATCCTGTTCAATTTTAAGTTAATCAAAATACACCAATATGACACAGAAATTAGAGAAAAAATAAGATTTAGAGAAGAACACACACAGAGCTACCAACTCCTGGATTCCAGTGGTTCTCAAAAAAATAGAAAATTCCAAGAGGTGGTAGGATCAAGAATGTGTGCTTGCCTTGTGCTCAGCCATAAATACCCCTTGGTGTTCCTGGGCCCTTCCCCAGGTGGGACTTGGGGTCATTTGGTCACTCAGGAGCTGGGCTGGGGGCTGCAGAGGAGGCTGTGGAGCATTGCCTGTGCTGTGCCAGGGACTGGCAGACACTGCTGGGCTGGGATAGAGGCTCTGGGGGGATTGGGGTTCCAGGGCAGGGCAGGGCTGGGGTTCCAGGGCAGGGCAAGGCTGGACCTGCCCCTTCCTCCCCCACACATGAAATGTTTCCAGCCAACAATCTCCTCCAGTCTGTCACAACAGGCAGTGTTGGAGGTGGAAATCCCCAATTCTGGCCATGGGCACCTGGACAAGAAGGACAGTTCTTTTCTATAGCAATGAAAGCCCCAGGTCTTGGCTCATTTCTGGTTTGATTGCCTGGATTCTGTTTGGTTTTGTTGTTGCTTTGTTTCCTTTTCTGTACCTGCAGTGTCCAGTCAGGAGCAGAGTGACTCTTGCCAAGGAACTTTGTGGTGCTGTCACTTAATATTAAATCTGGTTTTTGCTGATCCCTTGCTGGGGATTTTTTCAGCGCTCTCAAGCCCTCGTTGGTAACAGCTTGAAGGAGCCCTGGCCCAGGCTCTGGCCCTGGGGGACACGGGGACGCTGCCAGGGGGTCCCTGTCTCCCTGTCCCACTCCCCCACTGCCCCAGCCCCCGTCCCCGTGTCAGGCTCTGGGGTCGATCTCGTGGAACATCCTCTGGGGGAGGCTGCGGCGCCGGGGGCGGGGGGACCCGGGGGGACAGGGGACCCCGCTGTGCATGAGCAAGTGTTGGACTTCTCTGGGGGAACTGGGAGGGAGGGGCTGGGGTGGAGTGACCTCCCCAGTGACCTCACACAGCCCCTGTGAGTGTCACACAGCCCCTGTGATGTCACACAGCCCACTCTGAGATGTAACAGGCCACCTGTGATTTCAGACAGGTGCCCTGTGATGTCACAGCCTGCTCTTTGAGGTCCAGTCTGCTCTGTGATGTCACAAAATCTGCCCTGTGATGTCACAAACACCCTGTGATTTCACAGCCAGCTCTATGATGTCACAGCCACCTTTGTGCTGTTATGCAGCCTGCGCTGTGATGTTCACAGCCTGATTCTGTGATTTCACAGTCAGCTCTGTGATGGCACAAACCACTCTGTATTGTCTCAGCCTTTTCTGTGACATCACACAGCTGCTCTGTGATGTCACAGAGCCCTTTTCTATGATGGCAGAGTCTTCTCTGTGACCTCGCAGCCCGTTCTGTGATGTCACACTGCCAGCCTGTAATGTCACAGACCGACTTTTGTGACATCACAATCTCCTCTGTGATGTCACAGCCTGCTCTGTGATGGAGAGCAGAACTCACTTAACATGTCACACAGCACCTCTGTGGGCTCACAGACCCACCCTGTGATGTCACAACACCTTCAGTGATGGAACACAGCCGCCCTATATAATGTCACAGCACACTCTTTGACCTCACAGCTCGCTCTGCTCTCTGATGTCATACAGGCATGCTCTGATGTCACAGCCTGCCCAGTGATGTCACTTAATAAACCAGGGACGTCACAGCCAACTATATGATGTCACAACCTGGTCTGTGGTGTCACACAATCACAGAATCACAGAATTGCTGGGTTGGAAGAGACCTTTAAGGCCATCAAGTCCAGCCATGCTCTAACACCACCTCAGCTAAACCATGGCACTGAGTGCCACATCCAGTCTTTTTTTAAACACATCCCAATGGTGGTGACTACACCACCTCCCTGGACAGACAGTTCCAGTACTTCATCACCCTTTCCATAAAAAACTTTTTTCCTAATATCCAACCTAAATTTCCCTTGGTGCAGCTTAAGACACTGTCCTCTGGTCCTGTCAGTTGCTGTGAGGAGAGAGAGACCGACCCCCCACCTGACTGCAACCACCTTTCAGGGAGTGTGGAGAGTGATAAGGTCACGTCTGAGTCTTCTCCAGGATAAACAACTCCAGCTCCCTCAGTCATTCCTCACAGGACTTGTGTTCCAGACCCTTGTAATAGATAAGAGAAAGTCTCTTTGTTCATCATTAAACAGGAACTCAGGCAAAGGAAGAGGTTTTTTGTGAATAACAGGAAACCCGAGGATATGCTGACTCCTTAAGTTGATTGTACAACTAGGGTCGGGAGGTGTGTAACCATCTATGGAAAGATTGTTACAGGGTCATAAACCCCCAGCGAGGAAGAGGAGGAGAGCCTTCATCCAGACGACCACCAGAGAGCAGGTGGTGACCCCCCTAGCAACTGGAAGGCGCACGCGCAGAGTACTCCTGGAAAAAGCCACAAGGCACGCGGAAAGGAGGGGGAGAATAAAGGACCGTGGGAAAAGGAAAGTGGTGTGAGCCTTGGCGGAGCACTGACTCCCCGGCTGCACCCAGCGCTGTTTTGCTTGTCATTGCTTGCTGTAATCAATAAAATTCTTTTTATCAATCCCTAAAGGATCAGACAAATTATTTACTTTGACTTATAACACCCGTTCCCTGCTCTTGCTGCTGCCCCATCTTCAAAGCCTCTCCCTCGGGCTCTTCCTGCCGTGCAGAGCAGCTTCTCCTGGACAGGGACGGCAGATGGCACAGCTGGGAAGCAAAGGGAGCACTGAGTCAGTATGGGGACGTTTTCCTTGGCAGCAGCTGCACTTCCATCAGGGAAGGGAAGATCTCAGAGTCCTCCCCAGGAGGGTTAGAAAGAAAAAAGCAGCCGAGCGGGCCAGGAGCGAGTGTGAGAGCAGCAGCTGCGGCAGGGACTGTCCCGCAGTCCCCGGCAGCCCGGCACAGCCGGCACAGCTCTCCGGGCCCTGCTGGCACAGCTGCCTTGCCCAAGGACAGCCCCTGTGCCGGCCGGGGCAGCTTGCGCTGAGCAGTCCCCGGCACGGGCAGGGCCCCGCTGCATGCCTCCGCCAGGCAGTGCCCACGGCCACAGCTCCACGCCACCCTCAGCCCCACCCTGCCTCCCCGGCCCTGTGGCCTCACCCGGGCTCTCTCCAGCGTAAGGCAGCAGCAGGTCCCCGTTCCCTGCTCTTGCTGCTGGCCTTCAGCTTCTCCCTGCTGGCTCCCGTCAGTGTCCAGCTGTCCTCAAGGTCTCCGCTGCAGCTGTGGCAAAAGCGGAGGCTCTGCAACTGGTTCCAAGGCCTGGCAGAGCTGCAGTCCCGGAGCCCTCTGTGCTCCCTGCCGGCCCCCTCCATCCCCTCAGCCCCGCCATGCTCTCGGCAAACCCCCAGCCCCCTTCAGTTTCTTCAGCCCCTCACAGTCCTCTCAGCCCCTCAGTCGCTTCTGACCCATCCCGTCCCCCTAGACCCGCCACCCCTCGGCCTGTGCCACTTCCCTGTCACCTCAGTGCCACCATCGCCCTTGGCTGCCCCACAGCCCTCAGCCCCAGCAGCACCTCAGGGTCACCGTCCCTTCAGCGTCACCGCCCCCTCAGCCCCCTCAGTCTCACCGTCCTTCAGCAGCTCCTCAGGGGACAGTGCCTGGGGCCACCGGCAGCTCCCACCGCTCCAGGGACACCCGGGGCTGGAACTGCTGCTTCCGCCCGACCCGGCCGCCAGCTCCGACCCAGCACAGGGACAGGGGACACAGGGGACACGGGGGAAAAGCAAGAGGTGAGGGAGGAAGCAGAGCAGGGGAAGAGGTTAAAAAGAGGCCTACCCCTATACAGATATCAATCTATGTAACTAAACCCCCATATATCAATATAAATATTCCTATCTACAAATATAACTATATATATGTAAATGTAACTATACGCATGTATAAATGCAACTATGGACATCTACAACTATAACTGCACATCTAAAAATATAAATATATACATCTAAAACTAAAAATAAATTAACTAGACAAATCTCTGTCTATGTAGATAGATAAGAAAAACTACATAAATCTATAAATACAACTACATATGTCAATAAATATAGTTATATACATCCATAAATATAACTAGAGACAGAGGAATTCTACCTGCCCAGTGGTCACAGGCTCTCCCTCTGTCTCTTCCTGGAGCACAGGGCAGCCCTCCTGGACAAGCTGATCACACGGGATCTGGGAAGCAAAGGGAACACTGAGACAATCCTGGCCCTTGTGCAAGTGTCCCTTGAGCACCAATTGTCCTTCTATCAGGGACATTAAAAGATGGCCTGAAAGGCAGACTCTCACTTGGCAATTTGAAGCCTGCTCTATAAAGAACAGGGATCCTTCCAAGTTTTCCAAATGGAACTGTGTAAAGTATTTAAGTATTCTAATAAAGTCTCAGCACCCACAGTGCAAATGGCACCCATGAGAGCTTGAAACACAGACAGTCCCAGTGACAGAGAGAGGACAGTCCTCACTGAAATGGCTGAAGGCTGCTGGGGGCTGAGGTATGAACCAGACTGGGACACCCAGCTAGGTGGCACAACTCCCACAAGGTCAGGTTTATTCCCTGCTCTCTTGCCACAGCAGAGGACTCAGTGCCCAAGCCTCTGGCGAAGCGTGGAGGGCAGGGCTCGGGCAGGTTGTGCATGTGCCTTTGAACTAAAGGCACCAGGAAGCACCAACCCTGCAGACAAGAACTCAACTCTTCTCGTCTCCCTTCCTGCCAGAGGCAGGCTCAGAGCAGCCGTCTCACACGTCTCTAAACCAACGGGGGCTCTGTCCTTACCAGGCTCCTCGGGCTCTGGGGAACTGTTCTCGCAGCTCTCGGTGCCAGATGAAGTTTCCTCTGCTGCAGCCCCGTTCACAGGCTCCCCTCCGGAAGACTCAGGGGCAACATTCATATTGCCCTTGAAAGAACAATAGAAAAAAAGAAAACTAAAGATCATTCGGTATTTTGCTGGAATCGCATCAAGGATACAGTTACTCTCCTTCTCCATGTAACAGCGTTCAAAAGCTTTCAGCCCAGCCTCTTCCATTCCCCTCCAATGGGTTACCTGAGCAGAGGGAGACCTTTCAGGCAGGGATCTCCTGATCTCCCGGATCATTTGCTCCACGGCAAAGCCAAGATCCACTGGTGGCAACTGCTCTTCACCAGGTGCATTCCAGGCTGAGCCGGAGGCCGTCGATGCTGCACAACCTGCACTGCAAGGTGGAGCGCTGGGGGCTGAAGTGCCCGAGGTGGCTGCAAGAATCCAAAGACATTGGTCACACTGCACAACGTGGCTCTGGGACACAGATCTCTGTTGCTGCCTTGGATCAACCATCCCAGGAAGCAGGCAGGAAAACCAGGCAGAGAATCTTTTGGCTTTCTAGGTGCCCCTTCTAAATAAGCTTGAGAATTTTGGGCCGAGAAGGACAGAGCCTTGTGGAAAAATACTCCAAACAGTCACTTTTCATGACCTTTTGGAAAAGCAAGGCTACAACTCTTTTCCTACCTCGCGGGTCGTAGGCTGGGGGCTGCTGCTCCCCGTGGAGCTGCTGGAAGCTGCAGGGCTGGATCCTGAGCACCTCCCGGTCGATCGGAGGCAGCTGCCCCCCGTAGAGCTGCTGGAAGCGGCTGCGAGGCCCCTCCCGCCCGAGCGGCAGCAGCGGCTCCCCGTAGAAACCGAAGAAGCCGCAGGGCGGGATGTGCAGCAGCTCCCGCTCGGCGGGCGGCGGCCGCTCCCCATAGAGCTCCTGGAAGCGGCTCGGCCCCTCCCGCCGGGCCGGCACCGGCCGGTCCCTGTGCAGCAGGTGGAAGCCGCAGGGCGGGTGCCGGGCGAGCAGCGGCCGCTGGCCGGGGGGCGGCTGGAAGCGGCCAGGCCGGGGGCTGCGCAGCTCCCGCCCGTCCGGCAGCGTCCGCTCCCTGTGCAGCAGCAGGAAGCCGCTGGGCGGGCGCCCGGGCGGCAGCGGCGGCCGCTCCCTGGAGAGCGGCTTGAAGCGGCTGCGCCCGTCCCGCCCGTGCGGCAGCGGCCGCGACCCGGGGAGCTGCTGGGAGCCGCGGGGCGGGCGCCTGCGGCCCTCCCGCCCCGCCGCCGGCCGCTGCCTGTTGGCCGCGCTCCGGCGCCTGATGCGGAGCAGGAGGTCGGGGCGGTCGCGGCGAAAGCAGGGGTTGCTGTAGTGGAGCCAAGCCCCGGCATCGCCCGGCGCAGCTGAGCCAACCCGGCCCGGCACCCTGCGGAAGCCGTAGCGGTAGAGCTGGCGCACGAAGCTGCAGAACTGCGTGGCCCTGAAGGTGTGCGGGGCCGGGCCCCGGGCGTCGCCCGGGCTGAGCAGCTCCCGCTCGAAGAGGGAGCGGTGGATGAGCAGCCCCCGGGCCCGGCTGTCCCAGCGCACGGAGCGGACGCGGGGGCTGTTCGCCAGGCGCCACAGCTTGGCGGGGAAGGCGCTGGCTCTGAGCCCGGCGGGCAGCGGCAGCTCCGCCATGGCGCCGCTCGCCGGCTGTCGCCACAACGGCCCCGGCGCAACGGCCGCGGCTGCGCCGGCGGCGCGCGGCCTGAGGGGGGCGCTGCGCTCGGGCCCGCGCGCGCCCAGCCGCACTGGGCGGGGCCGTTCCTGGGCTGTTCTTGTCAGGTGCAGTTCAAAGGCTGCAGGCGCATTGAGGAAGACATTCTACCTATTTGCATCTCCAACCTTTGAAAAGCCCTTGTGTATGAAAAGCTCTGCATCAGCACCAAAAGCTGATCGCAGTGAGACCCAGATGAATTAGCCTCAAGAGCTGCTCTTTGTTCCCTGCTCAGGGCTTGTTCTCTGATTTTGTGTGTCTGCTCCTTCCAGTGCAGGAACACGGGGAAGAGAAATTAGGATGTAAAACAAAGAAGTGGGATCCACAGGCCTGCACCTTGGTAGGTATAATAGATCTGGGATGGCCCCACATTCCTGACAAACTTGATGGCCAAGGCACTGAGGCCACTTTTGTTGCCTTCCCTTCCCCTGCCTCCACCCTTCAGATGATCAGTTTTCTAGAAAGAGCTTTTTCTTTGTGTAGCATCTGGTGCCTCACAACCTCCAACATGACTTGTTTAGAACACGTGAATATTGCTCCTATCATCAAAACACTAGGAAATAAGTATTTCAGGCCAATTTTGTAAGTATTTTTATCAAGGCTTTTATGTTCTTATCTCTACACACGAGCCCAGAAACATGTTATAAAAAAAAATTAAAATATTAGTCATATCTTAAACAAAAATGTTTTGCTTCAAAGCTCCAAACACCAAATCCTTCAACAAAACAGACCTCATCTAAAAGCAAAAATATAAATGGAAAACTGTCAACCACCTAATAACTACTATTAAGCAAGTATTATTTCTGGTGGCTGTCTGAGGAGTTTCTCCCATGTCAAATGCAAAATACGGATTGCTCTGAATTAGTGCATCACCAACTGTGCCTTTTCCCAAAAGACTCAACACTGCTGCCCAACAAAGACATGCTATTTTCTCCTTCAGCCACTGCTCCAGCCTGATCCCCTGGGAACAAGAGATTGCTGTGGGTTTCTGTGGGAAGGGGAGTGGCACAGGCACATCAGTGCCTGCAGACTGTGGCAGAGGGGAGGATCTGCTGTGACAGCAGGTGCACGGGAGACTGGAGATGAGGTTTTTTCTTTCTTGTCTAAGACACTGAATTTAGAGAATGTTTTCATAAAGAATACTGTCACCGCTTTACTCTTTTTACCCCAATACTTACTAGTCCTGATAAATGTTAATTATTTCCATACATTCTGTTTCTCGGTGGTTTAATTAAAAGCACAGAGAAACTCAGTTCTTTCAGAAATGAGCTTGAAATAAGCTGTTACTTTAGAACAAACCCAACATTTTCATTGTTTCTAAGTGTTAAAATTATGTCCACCTAGGGAAACTCAGTCACTTCCAAAATGAGCTTGAAATAAGCTTTTGTTTTAAAACAAAACCAAGACTTTTTTCTTGCTAAGGGAGAACAGGAGTTTCCCAAACTCCTCTGTGGAACTAATACAAATTGTTTGAAGTATCCATTTCCTGCCAGGAGCAGAGGGATGCCAACCTGGGCAGAGTTCACACAAAGCTCATTTCAGTAGAAAGGTGATACAAGAGTGACTGGGGACGGACAGAGGGGCTTTGCAGCTCTGCTGGGGCTGCAAAGTTCAGGCTGCTGTTCACAGCTGTGAAAGGAACTCCTGCTGCTGTAGCCAAGGTGTTTGAAGATGCAGACAGTTTATTCATGAGCCAGGTCCTGGTGCGATGAAGAAGCATCTGTACCCCAAAATCTACCAGCAGCATTACCACATCATTCCTTAGCCAACTTGCTGCCAGAACCTGTAACCCCGGGAGCAATTTCCAGGGAAAGGGGAGCGGGTTCTACTCTCATTCCTTCTAACAGCTCTTACACCATGGCAGGAGCTCTCAGCAGCCCAGGTTCCCCTTGGAAAGGCAGGATGCAGCGCTCCTTCTCACTTCTCAGGATTCCTCATCATTTACAAGGCTTTACTCATATATTCTGAATGTTTTCCCCAAGATAATGAATAGTGTAAGAGCCTGCGATGAACTCCTTTTACTTTGTATCTGGTATTTCCTGCAGGGAGGGGATGGAGGAAGGCAGGAGATTCCATGCTTCAGGGAAGGGACACCCATGAGACAAACCTCTGAGAGGTGCACCTTCCAGGCAAATTAAGTTTACTTAAACACTACATCCCAGGGAGAAATGTCACAAATCAACAAGTTCCCGTTTGGATTTTAGGAACAGGCTTCAAATGCTCCAAGCACAGGGAGCACCGAGACTCTAAGCCACACCACGTCCCTGCCAAAATTCCCAGCAGCCATGACAAAATGGCTGCAGAAATAATGCAGCATCCTGGCCCTCCTGTTGTGTCAGGAATAAGCTACTGGGGATAGAGCCAAAGGGACAAAAGTTGTTCTAGCTGAGCATATCTTGAAAGGAGAAGAAGGAAGAGATCAAGTGTCTCTACTGTAGAAGTTTAAAGCTTGTGAGAAATGTTTCCAAGAACTGGACAAAGGATGGGAGAGCAGACAGTACCAGAGGCAGGAGAACCAGAAAAATAAACCAAAGAACAGCTTTAAGAAGAATTTGTACATAACAAGGTCAATCTTTGTGGTAAAGCTGCAGCAAAGGAACCACTAAAAGCCCTTTTCTGAGAAGGACAATGGCAGCAATGCTTCAGCCTAGGGGAAGGTGAGCACATCAACCAGGGCTTGTCAGTGGAATGCTGTTTTCTAAGGGTCTCCAAGATCTCTCCTTTCTCCTCTGGTGGATATTCAGACCTGTTTGTTTGGGGTAGGGTTTCCTAGTGCACCAGCCCTCGAGGGTTCTTGCCCTGACTCAGGAAGGTGCACAGGTACCTAAGGAATTGCTCCACTGAGTCTACAGATTAATTTCCTTGGTCTCTATTGGGCCTGTTAATTGGGAAACACTTCCCTCCCAGGAGCAGTGCCATTCCTTGATGGGACTCAATTAGCATCCAAAGCAGAGCCCTCAAATAAAGCTCTCACTAATCTCTGCTGCAGCTCAGCTTCCATCCCACCAAGGCAGCACTTCAGCTGCACGTTCCCGCCTTGGCAGTGTGAAAGCAAGGGATGGGAAACTTCCTCTCAGGCACAAAGAGCACACAAAAACTGAGGGCATGACCAAAGGGACAGGGCCAAGAAAGGAAGCAAGATCCAGAGTGTATTTCTTTGGAGACCCTGAAGGCTCCTCCCAGAAGACACTGCAGCTCAGGCAGCAGAAGCTGAGAGGGAGGGAAGGAGGCTGGCTCAGCACCAGCAGAGGCTCTGAGAGGGCCTCAGCCGATGTAGATCCTGTGGGAGTCGTTGGCCCCGAAGGCCGCGTTGCACTTGGGGCACTTGCGCTGCCGCGTGTCGTAGCACGTCTTCACACACTCGAAGCAAAAGACGTGGAAGCACCTGGTGAGCACCGCGTCTTTCTTGAGCATGTTGCAGCACAGGCACGTCAGGCAGGCCTGCATCACAGACACACACACACACAGACACAGACACACAGACACACAGACACACACAGACACACAGACACACAGACACACACAGACACACACACACACAGACACAGATACAGACACAGACACAGACACACACACAGACACACACACACACACACACACACACACACACACACTCACAGACACACACACAGACGCACAGACACACACACAGAGCTGTGAGGGGCCCTGCAGCCCAGCTGCAGTGCTCAGAGATGTCTCAACATGTAGGTGCTTCCATCCCTCAGAAGGACAAGGTGGTTTCTCCAGTGCCAGAGTACAGACGAGAGATGTCAGACACTGAAAGTGTGCCTACACACCTTCTGACTAAAGTAAAAAGGGAAGCTGACGGACACAGACACTCACCTTGTAATCCTTGATTTCCTCCATCAGGATCTCATCACAGCTGGGAACCATGTCAGGCTTCTTTGTGGTCTCCAGCTTCCTGCGCAACCTAGAAATATCTTCCTGCAGAAAAACAGGAGACCAAGTGAAGGAGCAGTACATTCTCTGTCAGCTTCTTCAGGGACCAAAGAGAACGTGTACCTGGCTAAGTCATGCCAGCCATAATTTCATCCCCTATAATCCAAGAGACAACATGATCATCTGATGCCACAAGTATTGTCAGTTATCAGAGGACAAAATCTGAAAGAGCCAAGACCCGATGAAGCCAAAGTCAAAGTGAAACTGGATACCAAGAGCAGTTCAGCTGAAACCCTCTGCAAGCTCAGTGTACAAGGAGAAGGACACTAAAGCAGACAGATCTTGAAGGATTGTGCATAGGGTATATACCTCAGCCCTTTTGAGGTTGAACATCTCCTCTCTAGTTGCTCTGTTTTCCACAATCTCCTCCTGAAAATCATGTAACTTCTTCTGAGCCAGCTCTAGCTGGGCCTTCAGATCATCTGCAAGCTGGGCTGCATCCATGGCCGGAGAAAGAAAACCAGTATATAAGGACCAAGCACAGAAGAACAGCTCTGGTGGTCTCTAGTCCCTTGTTCTTACCTTATTATCAACAAGTTCTAATCATTTAGCTTCAAGATTCCTTTGGGCAGAGCCAAACCTTGGCACACTGCAAGGCATATCTCTTACAAAAACACCAATGATCATCTAATTCTCTTCTTAACCTATTTTCAGCCTTCCAGCTTCCGTGTCTTCTCTATTAAAGTGTTCAGAGGCAGTTCTATCGCTGTACTAGACAGAACTGCACGATACCTATTTCTAACAATCTCTCTTCACCAGTTCTCTTCTGACTTTATAACCAAGTGCCCTTAATACCACAAGTTGTCCTATTAAACACAGGTCACTGCTGAATTCTCCCCAGCTCCTCTTCACAGGGATATTCCTGCTTTCCTTTCTGCCTGTTTTAATGTAATTTCTGCATTTCTACTAAAACTTAACAACAAAGGCAGCATCAGCTCTAAACTTAGACTTATTTTACTGGTAACACTGGTTACTTTACTCGTCTTAGGCATTTGTTGAAAGTGTTCACATTCCCCAGCTGTATTTCCTTTTGCTTATCCCATCTTTGCTACAAAAGCTTTGACCCCAGTTCATCTGGCTGCTGTCTCTCTCTTCACCACAGGTTGCACAGAAAAACATATGACCTGCTTCTCCTTATCAAAGGAAAACATCAGTCTCCAGTACTTTAATCATAATTCTCTCCAGGACTCCTCAGCCTTCTGATATACTCATCCAAAAGCAGGGAATACCAGGTTCTCTAATCCCAGTGAGAGCTCAGAGCCTTCCATGCCTCCCACAAGGCAGCAGCTCCACCTCACAACCCAAGAGGAAACGAAGGCATCACTCACCTTGCGTTTGCTCATCTCCAGGGCCTGTGTTCGCAGACCCAGCTCCTTCTCTCCCGTTCCAATGCTGCTCTGCAGTAAGTGTTCCTTCTCCTCCAGCTTACGTACAACCTGCAGCTGGGCATCCACCTTGGGAAGGGAGACAGAGGGAACAGAAGGAATTAATGTATGCTCTGTGGGTCTTCAGAGCTGTCATTCGAGCTGCAGGCTAAAACTACCCCTGCTTCCCCATCACCCGGGAGCACACATTCAGCTTGCCTTTTTCTCCCTGAACAGCTGTGCCTGTATCCAAAGAGCTGTACCCAGATCTCTATGGTCAACACTTTAAAGCTCAGCAGTCAAATATTTGCAACAAAGATTTCTTAATTTTTGGACAGCGGCTTAAAGACTTGCTGCAAGGCAGCGAACAGTTCCACAGTGGTTCCAAGGACGACAGGATACAGAGTCATAGAATGGCCTGGATTGGAAGGGACCTTAAAGATCATCTAGTCCCAGCCTCCCTGGGATAACTTCCTCTAGGGCATGTGTTGTAGATGTCGGCGAACCCAATGGGAAGAATGATGATGTCTGACTTAGTTCAGAAGGCTGAATGATTTCTTTATTATAATTATGCTATGATACATTAATATACTATATAAAAGAGGATACTAAAAACTACATGCTACTCTCTCTATCATATCTCACTTCCTCACAACTCGTGATCCTGTTCTCCAGAGTCCAGACACAGGTGGATCCAATTGGCCATCAGGCCCAAACAATCCACCGTGATCCAACCAGGCATTCGTTCTAGGTAAACAATTCTCCAAACACATTCCACATGAGAAAAACAAGGAGAAGAAACAGAAATTGTTTTCTCTTTCACTTTTCTCTGTGCACCTTCATAAAAATCCTGAGAGAGAGAGAAATGTGCTTGCCCCATTTTGGGGTCTCTGCTGAGGTGTGCAGGGATCCCTCACAAGGCACACAGGGATATTTCTGGCCTCTCCTAAGGTGTGCAGGGATCCCTCATGAGCTGTGCATCAGGGTAAATGTGAAGGGTTTTTTTTACTCTTCTCAGCACAGCAAAGGGACACTTGGCCAAGGTTTTGCAAGGTTCCTGTCTTTGAGCCGGATCTGGCTATCCCAATATCCCAGCTCTGGCTATACCAATATCCCAGCTCTGTCTATCCCAGTATCCTGGCTCTGGCTATCCCAATGTCCCAGCTCTGGCTATCCCCATATCCCAGCTCTGGCTATCCCAATGTCCCAGCTCTGGCTATCCCAATATCCCAACTCTGCCTATCCCAATGTCCCGGCTCTGGCTGTCCCAATATCCTGGCTCTGGCTATCCCAATATCTCAGCTCTGGCTGTCCCAGTGTCCCGGCTCTGGCTGTCCCAATATCCCAGCTCTGGCTATCTCAATATCCTGGCTCTGGCTGTCCCAGTGTCCCGGCTCTGGCTATCCCAATATCCTGGCTCTTGCTATCCCAATATCCCGGCTCTGGCTATCTCAATATCCCGGCTCTGGCTATCCCAATGTCCTGGCTGGCAGAGCTGGGAAGGAGGTTCAGAGGCTCAGAGCCAAGGAAAGGGGTGCAGGGACTGGGAGAGCTGGGATGGGGTGTCCAGGGAATCCTGTGCCCAGGAAAGGGGGTGCCAGGGCTCCTGAGTGTGAGGAAAGGAGGGGCTGGGGGCTGGGAAAGGCAGGAATTGGGGCCCAGGGGTCCCTGGTCAGGGTAAAGGGTGGGGCTGGAGGCTGGGAGAGGTGGGGGGCCGGGAACAGGTTGTGTTGGTGCCGGATAAGGGGGTGCAGGGGGGTCTGAGTGCCGGGAAAAGGGATAAAAGGGTGTGTCAGTTCTCAGGAATGGGGGTGCAGGGGGGTCTCAGGGTCACAGAAATGGGGGGCAGGGATGTGGAGAGGTAGAAGGGAGTTCCAGGGGGTCCTTAAGCCCAGGAAAGGGGAGTCCAGATTTTCCCAAAAAGGGGGAACCAGGAAGGGGACACCCGGGGTGTCCGGGAAGGGGGAGTTCAGGGGGTCTCTGGTTTTGCCCAAAGGTCGGGCTGGGGGCTGGCACAGGCAGCAGTTGGGGTCCAAGGCGTTCCAGGGTGTCCCAGGGCCAAGCCCAGGGGAAGTCTGGAGGCTGGGAGCCATGGGATGGCGGGGAAAAGGGGAGCAGGGGGCCCTGATGTCCGGAAATGGGGGATTCAGGGGTGTCATAAATGAATGATCCAATTTATTAATTAAAGAAAATTGATTAAATTGTCCAAATATAAATTTAGAGAATAACAACGAAAAGCCACTATCAAAAAAGGTCAGTGCCGAGCCCGGGATCAGCGCTGGGTGAGACACAGGCTTGACCACTGCAGCATAGGGTCCCCTATGTTCACCCCGACTGTTCTGTCCGAGCGATTTTCATACGGTTTTTCTTGCCTCAGGCAAAGTCCATTTCTTTTTTTCTGGGCTGCACCTATTCATGTGGAGTTCCTTCACTGTGGCAAGTTGAACAGAACCCGTCCGATGTGTTCCTGGAGTTCGGTATTCAGATGTATCTCCCTGATGGTTCTGGTTATCTCACTCTCAGGTACTTATCATGTGTTCCTCATCCGCCACATCCATTCGTTTGCAAATTAGGTCCTTTTCTCCCTGCTGCCAGCTGCGGTTTTGAAATACTGTGAAGCAACCTTCCCACCCCCGGCTGGGGTGCTTAAAAAAACTTACAGAATATTTCTTACCAATATAACATATTTCATACATCTATTTCTCACAAGCACGAATTATCTAAAATACACATAACAATACGTATTTTATATAAATACATTAATTCGTGCTTTTCTCTTAAAAACTTTACATTTTTATTTTTAGCTACCTGTGAATTTTCCCTTGAACCCATGTAACTATTCCATACTCTACTTATTTGGTGCTCTTAAGAACTCTTAATTTTTTTTTTTTTAGATTTTGTACCTTTATTTTACCCTTCCTGTGGTATTTCTTGATACATCCTATAACCAACCCTTTTTTCTTTTATTGTCTGGGTTCATCCCCTCTTTATTTCTTGAGAAGCAGAATGTCCTATCATATTGCAGACAGACCCCAGCGCTCTCCTGCCTGTGACACCCCAGTGGTGACAGCCCCAGCGTTCCCCTGCCTGTGACACCCCAGCCATGACAGCCCCAGCGTGCCCTCCCTGAAGAGGCTCCAAGGGAAGTGTCCCGAGCCTACGTCCAGCCAATGGAACTGACCGGCCACTGACCAGCCCGGCCTGGGCCAATGTGGATTC
Organism: Anomalospiza imberbis; assembly: GCF_031753505.1. Lineage (NCBI taxonomy): Eukaryota > Metazoa > Chordata > Aves > Passeriformes > Viduidae > Anomalospiza > Anomalospiza imberbis. The sequence continues at coordinate 77,029 of NW_027100049.1, forward strand.
CTCTGCAGACAGCTCGGGGAAGGTGTAAGAGGCCGTCTGAAGCCCCCACATTTGCCTACCAATTGCCACGAGGAGAAACCCCTTCCCTCACTACAGTTCCGGCTTGGAGAGAGCGGCAGTGCAGGTGCAGCTGCTGCACCGTTACGTTAGCTGTTCCGAACAAGGCCTGGCAAGGACTCGGCAAGGAGTTGGCAAGGACCTGGCATGAACCCAGCAAGGAACGGCCTACTGCATATTTGCCCACTCTCCTCCTGAAGCCGAATGAACTTTTGGGGTGTCCCTAGTGGTCCCTCACTGAAGACCTCGCATCTGCCCTGTTACCACTGTGACAGACGGATGGAGATGGAAAACCCTCCTCCCAAGGACTGAGACTGAGACCCCTACCACAGGGAGTGCGGAAACCACTAATGACATGACCTGTTCTTCTTCAGTAATTCCAATGGACTTATTCTTCATTGTGTTCGTCCTGCCTTGGTGGTTTCAGTGGACTCACCTGTTCCCCCACAGCAATCACAATAGACTCTCATTGTCCTACATGTTCCCCCGTCTTTCCTCTGTGGACTATAACTGTGAGGATCTCGCCTGTGTTGGTAGCTATTCCCATCCCCCTCTTTTCTCTCTCTCTCTCTCTCTATCCTTTTATCTCCTTTCTGATCCCCACTATTGCATTTACTGTTTTGGCCCTTAATAAAGGTGCATTTGTTGTGATTAACTGATAGTCCCTTGTTTGCCTTATTGCACTTTTGAGATTGGTGAAAAGAACCATCGCGACACCCCGCACAAGCGGATCGTGACAGATGGCCAGGGTGTCAGACCCAGCCAGCAGGGGTTTAGCAGGGGCAGGTCGTGTCTGACCAACCTGGTCTCCTTTTATGACCAGGTGACCTTCCTGGTGGATGCAGGAAAGGCTGTGGATGTGTCTGTTTGGACTCCAGCAAGGCCTTTGACACTGTCTCCCACAGCACGCTCCTGGAAAAGCTGCAGCCCACAGCTGGGCCAGGAGCACTCTGTGCTGGGTTCAGAACTGGCTGGATGGCCGGCCCAGAGAGTGGTGGTGAGCGGTGCTGCATCCAGCTGGGGACAGTCACCAGTGCTGTCCCTCGGGGCTCTGTGCTGGGCCAGCTCTGTTCAATATTTTTATTGACGACATGGATGAGGGGATTGAGGCTTTCATTAGTAAATCTGCAGTTGACACTAAGCTGGGAGTATGTGTCCATCTGTTGGAAGGCAGGAGGGCTCTGCAGGGACACCTGGAACAGCTGGATAGATGGCAGAGTTCAATAAGTTTAAATTTAATAAATCCATGTGCCAAGTCCTGCATTTTGGCCACAATAACCCCCTGCAATGCTCTAGGCTGGGGACAGCGTGGCTGGACAGTGCCCAGGCAGAAAGGGACCTGGGGGCACTGGTCGACAGCAGGGTGGACATGAGCCAGCAGTGTGCCCAGGTGGCCAAGAAGGCCAATGGCTCCTGGACTGGATCAGGAATGGTGTGGCCAGCAGGAGCAGGGAGGTCATTCTTCCCCTGTACTTGGCACTCGTGTACTTGGCATTCTTCCCCTGTATTGGCAACGTACCTCGAGTGCTGTGTCCAGTTCTGGGCTCCCCAATTTAGGAGGGACATGGAGGGGCTGGAGTGTGTCCAGAGAAGGGCATCAAGGCTGGTGAAGGGCTTGGAACACAAGTCCTGTGAGGAACGACTGAGGGAGCTGGAGTTGTTTCGCTTGGAGAAGACTCAGAGGTGACCTTATCACTTGACAGCTTCCTGAAAGGTGGTTGCAGTCAGGTGGGGGTCGGTCTCTCTCTCCTCACAGCAACTGAGAGAACCGGAGGACAGTGTCTTAAGCTGCACCAATAGAAATTTAGGTTGGATATTAAGAATAAAGTTTTTAATGGAAAGGGTGATAAAGTACTGGAATTGTCTGTCCAGGGTGGTGGTGGAGTCGCCAGCATGGGATGTGTTTAAAAAAAGACTGGATGTGATACTCAGTGCCATGGTTTAGCTGAGGTGGTGTCAGGGCATGGGTTGGACTTATGATCTTGAAGGTCTCTTCCAACCCAGCAATTCTGTGATTCAGTGATTCTGTGACATCACAGAGCAGGCTGTGACATCACAGCATGCCTGTATGACATCTCAGAGCAAGCTGTGAGGTCAAAGAGTGTGCTGTGACATTATAGAGTGGCTGTGTTCCATCACTGAAGGTGTTGTGACATCACAGGGTGGGTCTGTGAGCCCACAGAGGTGCTGTGTGACATGCTAAGTGAGTTCTGCCATCACAGAGCAGGCTGTGACATCACAGAGCAGGCTGTGACATCACAGAGCAGGCTGTAACATCACAGAGGAGGTTGTGATGCCACAAAGACAGCTGTGACATTACAGGCTGGCAGTGTGACATCACAGAATGGGCTGTGAGGCCACAGAGAAGACTCTGTCATCATAGAAAAGGGCTCTGTGACATCACAGAGCAGCTGTGTGATGTCACAGAGAAGGCTGAGACAATACAGAGTGGGTTGTGACATCACAGAGCTGACTGAGAAATCACAGAGCAGGCTGTGACATCACAGCGAGGCTGCATAACATCACAAAGGTAGAGCTGTGACACTATAGAGCTGGCTGTGACATCACAGGCTGGGCTGTGACATCTCAGGGCAGATTTTGTGACATCACAGAGCAGACTGGGACCTCAAAGAGCAGGCTGTGACATCGCAGGGCACCAGTATGAAATCAGAGGTGGCCTGCTACATCTCAGAGTGGGCTGTGTGACATCACAGGGGCTGTGTGACACCACAGGGGTTCTGTGACATCACAGGGGCTGTGTGAGGTCACTGAGGAGGTCACTCCACCCCAGCCCCCCCTCCCAGTTCCCCCAGAGAAGTCCAACGCTGCTCGTGCACAACGGGGTCCCCTGTCCCCCGGGTCCCCCCGCCCCTGGCGCCGCAGCCTCCCCCAGAGGATGTTTGTCATGGTTTGACACTGGCGCAATGCCAGCGCCTCCATGAAAATGTACCTTTTTAAATAATTGCTGTGAGATGTGATCAGGAACAGAGCAGAGCAGGCCCAAACTTAGAAAGAACTTTCTTTCCCAAAGGAAAGAACTTTATTAAACTACTACTACTATAAAAACTACAAACACTAAATCCTGGATGAAGATTTTCCAAAACACCCCTCCTCCTCCCACCTAATTTCTAAACAAACTCAACAGTGAGACACCACCCAGGATCTTGATCAAGTTGTTACCCTTCAGATATCCAAATACTCAATCTTTCAAGGGAGACGGGAGTCTCTCTTGTGCCACAGACTCCCCAGGAAACACAATTGCCACCCTTGTGTTTCCATGCCACACATGGCAACCGCCCGGAGAAAATTTGCCATGGTGACACTCTCCTTTCCATGTCACAGTGCTCTCACCACCGTGCATGGACAGACTGCTCATAGGGCTCCTTTAAGGATGCTTTGCCGTGGACCAAAAGAGACAACAGTTCAGTTTCTCATTTTGGGACTACAGTCCCCCCCATTTTCCCCTGGGGCTGAGGGTCCAAGAACAGAGGTCTTCTTCTCCTCTTCTTCTTCCTTGAAGATAGAGGGCTTCTCCACACCTTCTCCAGCTCTCCTCTGTTCTCTCTACTCCTCTGCTGGTAATCACTGAAACAGGTCTCCTGGCACACCAACGCACCACCCTAAGTGCAGCTTCTGTTAGGAGAATTTGGTTCAGTCTATGGCTAACAAGAGAAGTCCAGCCACAAGCCACTCCATCATCTCCTTCCAACTCGAGAATTTCTTCTTCCATCATCTCGGATCCCAGACTGTCTCTCTTCTACTTCAAATCAAGGAGGAGTAATATTTTACAAAGCCTTCATTTCTCAGGAAAGGGTTAAAAGTTCAGACTCCCTGGACGGCCAAAATCTCTTCCCAGCAGCCAATTCCCAAGGCCAAGGCTGGGCACCTTCCCCCCCCTCCTTCTCCTCCGTGCCGGCAAAGTTACAGGTGCCGTCCAGACTCTCTGTCTCTTCCCTCTAGGGGGGAATGACAAAGACATCTCCACTTCTCTCCACCCTTCCGTCCACAGGAGCTGGCTCAGTTCCAGTCCTTCTACCCCTCAGCTCACCTCGACCAGGCCTCATGGCTTCCCCTCCCCCACCCAGCCCTATGACTGGGCTGGGGAGATCTGCACAGCACCTTGACCGGAACCAAAGAGAGCGAGCTCTTGGGAGTTCCTCCTTTAACACCCTGTGTTCTCAGAGGTGTATCCCTATCTTCAGTGGTCACTTCAGGTGCCAATATCCAAACTTGACCACTGATTGGTTTGACTCAACTTCTTGAAAAAATCACTTCCATGTCAAACCACGACAATGTTCCACGAGATCGACCCCAGAGCCTGACACAGGGATGGGGGCCGGGGCAATGGTGGGGGGGACAGGGGGACAGGGTCCCCCTGGCAGCGTCCCCGTGTCCCCCAGGGCCAGAGCCTGGGCCAGGGCTCCTTCACCCTGTTACCAACAAGGGCTTGAGAGCGCTGAAAAAATCCCCAGCGAGGGATCAGCAAAAACCAGATTTAATATTAAGCGACAGCACGGAAAAGTTCCTTGGCAAGAGTCACTCTGCTCCTGACTGGACACTGCAGGCACACCAAGGAAACAAAGCTACAAAAAAACCAAACAAAATCCAGGCAATCAAACCAGAAATGAGCTGAGAACTGGGGCTTTCATTGCTATAGAAAAGAACTGTCCTTCTTGTCCAGGTGCTCATGGCCAGAACTGGGATTTCACCTCCAACCCTGCCTGTTGTGACAGACTGGAGGAGATTGTTGGCTGGAAACATTTCATGTGTGGGGAGGAAGGGGCAGGTCCAGCCTTGCCCTGCCCTGGAACCCCAGCCCTGCCCTGCCCTGCCCTGGAACCCCAATCCCCCCAGAGCCTCTATCCCAGCCCAGCAGTGTCTGCCAGTCCCTGGCACAGCACAGGCAATGCTCCACAGCCACCTCTGGAGCCCCCAGCCCAGCTCCTGAGTGACCAAATGACCCCAAGTCCCACCTGGGGGAAGGGCCCAGGAACACCAAGGGGTGTATAAGGCTGACCACAAGGCAAGCACACAGCTTGACCCTATCTCCTCTTGGAATTTATTTTTTTGAGAACCACTGGAATCCAAGAGCTGGTAGCTTTGTGTGTGCTTCTCTAAATCTTATTTTTTTCTACTTCTGTGTCTTCTTGAAAATTTTAATTAACTTAAAATTGAACAGCATTAGAGCTTGTGAAGTTGAATGGGCTGAGTTAATGCTTTGAGAAGTGTTTTTTGTTGATTTAATGTCTTATTAAAACTTTTGCCAAAGGTTCCTCTGATTTCCTAAACTTCCCAGTAAAGGCTGTTTTGCTGTTTTGAGCTCCTGAGAATCTCTTGTTGGTATTTCTCCAGTGCATCCAACTCAGAGGACACAAACAATTTTAATTCCTCTTAAATGTCTCCTTGAGAGAGTTGTTAGGGGGATGGGAGTCAGGGCTTGTGTGTGCTGCTTGGCACAGCCCAGGCAGGGCTTTCACAGCCCCATTCCACACTCCATTTCCCAGCTGGAGCCGCTGGTGCCTCTGAGTTCTGCTGCCCCAGCCCCAGGGACGCTCTCCTTGTCTGCCCATTCCCCCATGGTCTCTGGGCAGGGATGGCCTCAGTGGGGGCTGCTGACATCCTCGGCAACTTGGAGCGCCCTGGAGCCACCTCCGGCCATGGACGGCGCCCAGCGGCGGGGAATGCGGGGAATGCCCGGGGTGAGGAGGGAGGACACCAGCAGAGCATCCCCCCGGGGCAAGAACGAAGACAGTGCCGGGATCAGGCGGAAGGAGCACGGACCCCCACCGGAGCATCCTCCAAAGGTAAGGTGTTTTCCAAAGTAAAATTGGCAAAAAATCTTATTAAATTCTGTGGCTGATCTTTGCTGTCCCCACGAGTCGCTCGCCACCCACACAAATCACAAAGTTCCCCCTCAAAAGTGGGACTGGGAGCACACAGACCCTTCCCCATAGTCTAGGGACCCCCAGAAGACCCCTCCCTATGGACTGGCCACCCCAGAAATGGGGCTAGGACCTCCAAAGAAACCTCCCCATTACCCTAAATCCCCCCAAAATGGTGCTGGTACCCCCAGAGACCCATCCCCATGGGACTGGAACCACCACAGACCCATCTCCATGAACCTACAACCCCCAGAAATGGGACAGGGACCCCCAGAGACCCCTCCCTATGGGCCTGAGATCCCCAGAATGGGGCTGGGACTCCCCCCATGTGAGCCACGCCCACTCCCCGCCTTGCCCCGCCCCCCAGCGTCAATCCAACCAATCAGCGCCTGAAACAATCAGTGCAGGAACGCCTTCCGCATCGACCAATCAGATCGCACTCTCGTTCTGGCCCCACCCCTTCATTGTGACATCACAAGGGGCCTTGACATTCAGCCCCTCACCACTATGACATCACTGCACTCCCATTGGCTGTCGGCGGGAGGGCGGGGCTTGCCCGGACTATAAAAGGCGTGTGCTGGCACACAGGGCTCAGTGCGGGCCCGGCGATGAGAGAGGTGGTGTTGGCAGCGTCAGAGCCCCAGGAGCGCCCCGGAGCCACCTCTGGCCATGGACGGCGGTGAGGAATGCCCTGGGGAGAGGGGGGAGGACCCCGCCAGAGCATCCCATGGGGCAGTGAGCACCGAGAGCGGCGGGGCATCGCCCTGGAACGAGGACGATGGAACTGGGAGGACCAGGGCAACCAGTGGAGCATCCCCGGGGCTGAGGAAGGAGAATACCAACATAGCATCCCCCGGGGGCAACGGGCATTTAGGGATTTTAGGGATTGTAGAGAGTAGTTTAGTATGTCACATGGGTGAGAAGTTTAGGTTTTACAATTTTTAGCATATTGTAGATTGTTATAAACGCCAATCACTTGGTTTTTAAAATTTTAAAAGTTTAATAATAATAAAATGGTTATAAAAATAGTAATACAATTAGAGTAATGAAAATTTAGAGTTAGGACAATTACAAGACAATAAAAAGCAAAGAATTACGGATGTCCGGATGCTCTCGGGCACTTAAGCCCAATAAGCATGCCTTGTGAACAAAGGAATAATCTATAAAAGCAGTAGCCTGTTGCATATTCATACATCTCATACATGATGCATAAATTCCTTGCAAATTAAGAACTTTTCTGGTTTTTGTCAACTTCTTCCCCTTAATCGTGGTGGTTCCATAAAGACAGAGAGAAGGTGGAAGAATGTTTGTCTTTTCCGATAAGGAGGCAGTAATTCTTTATGGGCCCCCATCATTGTCATCTCTGTGTGAAGAGTTTCTTCATTATCTCATCTCTTGCTTGAGCTAGTAAAAAAAAAAACCCACATACATAGGTTCTATTTTAACTACAAAACTACATATACCATACTATTAAAATGTTAATACAGCACTTCTAATTAATATAACATAATACATATAGTATTCAATTTAATATTTGCGAAAAGCCAATCATAAAATATGCATTTTTCACAACTAACACAGCAGGCAAAACGCCAAAGGGAGGGGGGGGTGAGCTCACTCTCACCCGACCTTAGCTGTAGTACGCGCCGGCGGCCACCAGATGTCACCAGAGGACACAAGGAAAAACGACGCACCACAGCTTTGGTCACCATGAAGAGACTAATTTATTTTTTCTGACTCCAATCCTTTATAGTTCTCAAAAGGTGCCAGTGGATTGGAAGGTGAACGTGCCACCTCTCCAACGACACTGGACAAATTACCAGTCTATCAAATTTCTCCGCCTCTATGAAAGAATGCAAAACAATAGGTTGTTTACAGAAAGTTGCGTGAGAAAGCTCTCTACAAGAATGTAAATTCAGAAGGCTTTAGAAAATTCTAAGAAATCAGGGCGACAGGGTCATAGTGAAAGTCAGCAGGCAAAAGAAAGGAATTGCTGAGGAATGATCTTGAATCAAGCCAAACATTTACAGTCAGGGCAGTCAATTGGTACAGATGGGGGTACACTCTGGGGGTGCAGCTAAGGCCATGAGGTCACAGCAGGCTCTGGGGTCACAGCAGGCTGAGGTCACAGCAGGCTCTGAGGTCCCAGAGGTGCCAGAGCCCCGTGCTTGCACAGAACCACAGAACCCCTTTTAGGTTTTTTTTGTTGTTGTTGACTCCCTGGGAGCACTTGTAGTTCTCCACCCCTGCTATTTTTAAATTCCTCCAATTGCATTTTCAGGGGACACTGGTTAACCCAGTGCCCAAGGTTCTTACAAAGCAGGCATGGATTTGTGGGGTCAACCATTGCTGGTCCTCGCTGCTGCCCAGTGTGCCGCTGTGCTGATGGAATGGGCACTGGGCTGGCAACGGCGACTCTCTGTGGTGGCCTTGGCAGCAGCTTTGGTCTGGTGTCCTGAGCCACACTCCTCAGAGGCACTTTCCTGTTACAAACTAGAAGCACATCTTTTAGTGTGGGGGGGTTCTAAAGGTAAGCTTAAAATCACAGCTCGACACTGTTCATTTGCATTTGCAAATGCCATTTCCTCTAAAACTTCTTCCCTTGCATTTTCTTTCCTAACTTGGATTTCAATAGCTCTAGTTAACCTTTCCACAAATTTCAAAAAAGGCTCTGATGGTAGCTGTGTGATCTTACTATATGGCTCGAGAGGGCCGTCAGGTTGAAGGGCAAAGAAGGCTTTTTCAGCTGCATCTCTGACTCTCTCAAGGACTACCACATGGATTACTGCAGCTTGGACTGGGGCCAGAGACCACTGACCCTCACCGGAGAGATGCTTGATGGTAATTGGCACACCACTGGCATCCTTTGCTGTGTTTGGATCAGCATGCAAGTCTGGGAGGGCCTCTTTCAGCAGTTGTTTCCATGCCACTTCCCATAGTTTGAATTCTGTAGAGGTCATGAGGCACGAAAAAAGATGTTTTAAATCATGTGGGACTAGCACAGTCCTACCCAGTTCGGCCTTTAAAAGGTCACGGAAGCATGGGCTCTGTGGGCCATACTGTTGGTGTGTTTTGCAAATCTCTCTTATTATTTGCTGTGCAAAAGCTTTCCAATTAGCAGCTGTGGCTCCTCCCCCTTGCCCTGCATGCTGATATGTGACGGGGCGAGTGAGAAATCGGGACCCTGCATTGGCTCTGCAGTTCCCTGCTGCTTTTCCCTTGAACGGGAAGCATTGGGATCACTGGTGTGGCTACAGGGGCGAGCAGTGGGCGAGCCCCCACCGTGGGAACCCGGGCAGGGGGCGGGGCCACCGTGGGAACAGGGGGCGGGGCCACCGTGGGAACAGGGGGCGGGGATCTCTGGTGACGTCACATCAGCAGACGCCCCCTGGGGGGGAGGGGCGGAGCTGAGGGAGTGCCAGGTAAGGTGGGGGGAGGGAAGGTGTCACGAGGATCAGGGGGGTGAGGGGAAAGAAAGGATTTTTGGGATGCTGAGGGGAATCATGGGAAGAAGGAGACCAGGTAGGGCGCGGTGCCACATGGCATCCTCCATTTTCTTGGCTCTCTGGGGACTGGGAGCCATTTGGGTGGTCACTGCTCTCCAAAAAACCAACACGTGCTCAGGGTTTCTGGGCTGGGGAGACAGGGTGGGGAGAATTCCACGTGGTCTGGCCAGGACTTTGTGGACAGTGGGACTCGGGCACTTCAAGATGCTCAGGGAGCTGGCTTCCCTGGGTGTGAGCAGAGTCTGCACTCCTTCAAATACTGCGTTTTGGGGAAGAGGGTTCAGAACTGGGGTGGGGAGAAATAGGAAGAGCAGAGGTACATTCCTTGTTATTTGGCTTTTCCTTCACTTGCCTTTGCTTGAGTAAAGCTGATCGAACTTGCAAACTCCAAAACACAAATTCGGCTGAAGATGTGTCCCCAGACCTTCCCAAGGTTATCAATTTGTGACCCACTGTGTCCCAAAAGTGGGTATTGTGGACTTGTTCAGGAGAAACTTGCGGGAAGTGTAGAAAAAGCCACCTTATAAACTCTTTTAATTTTCCCTTAGAAAACTATACACCTCCGCTAACTAGCATTCCTATAATCTGATAATATATGCCTTTCTGTGCTGTGCTTAGCTTAGCCCCCATTGTAGATGTAAAAGGCACAGCCCAACCTCACACCGACAAAAAACAAACCCGAATTCGGTACCGATTTCCAAGAACCGCGGTTAAGAAGCGAAAACACGCAGCTTTTAGCCCTGCCCAGCGCAGCAGCCTGTGCGGCTTTTAAAACTGCCGCCGGCAGCAGCAGGGATCCCCCGCGCCATGCGGAGGAGCCGCGGCTCAGCGCCGCCCACGCCCAGCGAGAAAGCCCGAGCCATGGTTCTGCCCCCGCTGCCCGCGCCCTCCCGCTGCTCCCGGGAGCCGCCGCCGCCACCCGCTGTGCCGCGGGAGAATCCGAACACCCCGCACTGCGCTGAGGGGGCGGGCAGAGCCCCCCGCTCCCCCTGAGCCAGCGGCGCTGCCGCTGCCACGCGGGTTTTAAAAACGGCAGAGCCGCGCCGTCCGGGGCTATCGCTCCCGACCCCGCGGGGCTGCGCAGCCTTGCCGTGCTCGAAAGAAGAGCGAAAAAGAACAAGTCCCTCGTCAGGGACTGTTTCTGAGCTCCCCACCCCGCTATGGAGCGGGGATACTCACCCAAATCGGTGTCCTGGTCCGGCGGAGTCTTCTCTTCACCTGAATAGGACTCCTCGGGGCAGAAGGAGCTGCCCTGTTCTTCCTCTGGGAAGGTCTGGCTCACCATAAAAGGAGGTGCGCTTCCCAGAGGTGCAGGACATCCACAAGTACTCTGTGGATAAAGCCCAAAGTCTCTCCTGGAGAGCTATGTCCTAAAAGATCTGCCAGTGGACGCCAAGCTGCCTTAAAGCCTCTCCGTGGTCTTGTGAGGCTTCGAGAGCTCCGGAGTGTCCCATCGGTGCGGCAGGGTCGGGCCAGCCTCCACGTCAGGTTGCCAAAATATTGGTGTTACTGATATCGAGGACAGGATGTGCCTTGGCTTGTCTGGCCCTGCTGCTGAACCAAATAGCAGCCACTGCGGTGTTTCACCCCGGAGACACTTTTGCCCGGCTGGATGTTGCAGCTGGGAACATGGAGACAAGTCCAGACATGCCAGAGCTCCGGTGGCGGCGGGATGGAGTGAGTGGAAGCACACTGGGGGAAACTGGAATTTACTGGGAGAGACCAAGAGTGACTGGGATCACAGAGGAACCATAAAGGAAGTTACTGGAATAATACTGAGAGTATCTGGGAGTGACTGGAATCATACTGGGAGTGACTGGAATCATACTGGGTGACTTGGAGTGACTGGGACCATACTGGAGGCAAATGGTAACATAATGAGAGTGACTGGGTTCATACAGGGATCATACTGGGAAGGACTGGAACCATACTAGGAGTGCCTGGAACTATTATAGGGATGAATGGGAACACACCTGGAAACATGCTGGGATCATACTGGGATGATACTGGGAAGGACTGGGATGATACTGGGATCACACTGAGTGTAACTGGAAGTGACTGGGACCATACTGGTGGTGACAGGGAGCACAGGGCCCATGCTGGGAGTGACCTGGGGGGAACTGGGGGAACTGGCCCAGCTGGGGCTCAGGGTTGTTCTCCCCCAGGGCTGCCCCAGGTCCTGCTGCCACCCCCGGCCCCACAGAGCTGAGGGACAGGGGACAGGGACAGGGCACAGCCAAGGGATAGGGGACAGGGACAGCCAAGGGACAGGGCACAGCCGAGGGACAGGGCACAGCCAGGGAACACGGCCTGGCCGAGGGACACTGAGCTCCAGCACTTTGGGCTGTTGCCCTTGGGCTCCCAGCGCAGGCCCAGGGGCAGAATCCCCTCCAGGAACTGTTGTTTGCTTTCAGCTCTGCTCTGGAACATTCCCCAGGAGCCCTGCAGTGGTTGCAGCCCGGCTGGGTGCCCGGGGCCACCAAAGCTGCTCCGGCAGTGCCCTCCTGCCCCGGGCAGGGCACACAACACCCAAGGAAAGGCTCGTGCTGGACTCAGGGCAGGGACAGGGCACTCCGCTGGCGCTGCCACGGGCACAGTAGAGCCGGCCTGGGCAAAGGATTGGGATTGATGTCCCATGGAATCCCAGCAGGGATTACTTCTCATTGCACTGCTCTCATTGGATTGGTCATCAATTCAAATCATTTCCCCATGGAATTCCCATGGCAGTGGGTTAGTGGGGAGATCCATCCACGCTATTCTCACTTGACTGGGATGAGAGTGAGATCTGGCCATGGAAATTCCATGGCATTTCCTGCATTCCCAAGTCCCCCATTCTTGAATCCCCCATTTCTTTCCCCTCCCACACCCACCTTTGTGCTCCAGAGCCTCCCGACCATATCTGATGTATTTTGGGGGCCCTTCCACACAGGTGTGTCCCAGGTAATGCTTCATCTGCTCCACCATGATCCCTTTGGATTCCCAGCACCTCTGGGTGATCCAGGCAGCACCGTCGGACACTGCAAAGCTCCCAGATCCCAGCTGGAAGCAGATGAAATCCCAGCCCTCGTAGCCATACCGGTGGGATCCATGGACACTCCGTTGGACAGGAGGTCACAGCTGGAAACCACCTGCACCCTGTGCAGACCTGGGAACGAGGAGAGAACAGACCCATGGAGTCATGTCCCAGCCCCAGGGATTCCCTTGGAGCTCCCTGGGTTCCCATCCCAGCCCCAGAGGTTCCCCCCATCCCCAGAGATCCCATCCCAGCCCCTCAGAGTCCTCCATTCCCACAGATCCCATCCCAGCCCCCAGCTCCCCCCGCTCCCCCTGCTCTGGTTGTACCAGCCCCGTCTCCAGGTCACTGTCGGCCACAGGCTGGTTCCTGTCTTTGAGCCGGATCTGGCTATCCCAATGTCCCACCTCTGTCTATCCCAATATCCCAGCTCTGGCTATCCCAATGTCCCAGCTCTGGCTGTCCCAATATCCCAACTCTGGCTATCCCAATATCCTGTTTTTTTCTGTCCCAATGTCCCAGCTCTGGCTATCCCAATATCCCAGCTCTAGCTATTCCAATATCCTGGCCCTGGCTATCCCAATTTCCCGGCTCTGGCTATCTCAATTTTTCTGGCTCTTGCTGTCCCAATATCCCGGCTCTGCCTATCCCAGTGTCCCAGCTCTGGCTATCCCAATATCCCAGCCCTGTCTATCCCAATAAATCAGTTCTGGCTATCCCAGTAGCCCAGCTCTGGCTATCCCAATATTCCAGCTCTGGCTGTCCCAGTATCCCAGCTCTGGCTGTCTCAATATCCCGGCTCTGGCTATCCCATTGTCCCACCTCTGGCTATCCCAATATCCCAGCTCTGGCTATCCCAATGTCCCAGCTCTGGCTATACCAATATCCAAAGTCTGGCTGTCCCATTGTCCCAGCTCTGTCTATCCCAATATCTAAAGTCTGGCTATCCCAATGTCGCAGCTCTGGCTATCCCAGTATCCGAAGTCTGGCTGTCCCAATGTCCCAGCTCTGGCTATCCTAATATCCCAGCTCTGGCTATCCCAATGTCCCAGCTCTGGCTATCCCATTATCCCATCCTCGGTGTCTGCGGCTCCATCCGGCCCCACTCGCTGTCGCAGCGCTCGCAGGGAGTCCCGTCCACGTCCCCCACAATCAAGGACTGGGGGACCCCCGGGCTGGGCTTCAACAGTGCCACTTCCAGGAACTGCGGGGAGTGGAGAACTGGGGGAACACAGAGATTTGGGTGAGCTGAGGGGGCTGAAAGTGAGAGTTTGGGGATCCAGGGGGGTCCACAGGCACAGGAAAGGGGGAACATGAAGAGATGGCAGAGCTGGAAAGGAGGATCAGAGGCTCAGAGCCAAGGAAAGGGGGTGCAGGGACTGGGAGAGCTGGGATGGAGTGTCCAGGGAATCCTGTGCCCAGGAAAGGGGGTGCCAGGGCTCCTGAGTGTGAGGAAAGGAGGGGCTGGGGGCTGGGAAAGGCAGGAATGGGGGCCCAGGGGTCCCAGGTCAGGGAAAAGGGTGGGGCTGGGGGCTGGGAGAGGCGGGGGGCCGGGAACAGGTTGTGTTTGTGCCGGGTAAGGGAGTGCAGGGGGGTCTCAGTGCCGGGCAAAGGGGTAAAAGGGTGTGTCAGTTCTCAGGAATGGGGGTGCAAGGGGGTCTCAGGGTCACAGAAATGGGAGGCAGGGACGTGGAGAGGTAGAAGGGAGTTCCAGGGGGTCCTTGAGCCCAGGAAAGGGGAGTCCAGGGTTTCCCAAAAAGGGGGTACCAGGTACTCCTTAACCCCAATGCAGCATTAAGAAGCAGCATTCTTTATTCAGCCGGGTGCACGGGGGATAGCTCCTCCCAAAGCCGAGCATGCTGAGTGCAGGAAAGTTTCTGTTCATATTCTGTATTTTGCACACATATTCACTGATTGACCTGGACTAAACATACATCTGATAATCATTTCCCCATTCCTTTACCCATGCTCTATTCTGTGCTGGGGGTCTCTCTGGTGGTCCCTGGTGGTCGTGGACCCCAATGTTCCAGTGGGCCTGGCTGAGCTGGCAGGACACTGAGGCTGGTGAACTTCCAGTTCCCCTTCTGACACAATGGGCATTGGGTGGTTTCCATAGGCCTGGGGTTTTGGAGAACAAGCTCCAGGTGTCAGCTCACGTGGTGGAGACAATTTATCATCTGGTAACATGAGGTCACAGAGTGGGCTATGACATCACAGACTGGGTTATGTGAGGTCATCGAGCAGCTATGAGATAAACTGCCTCTGTGACATCACAGAGTTGGCTGTGACATCACAGAGGGGCTGTGTGACATCCCAGGAGGGCTGTGTGAGGTCACTGGGTTGGTCACTCCACCCCAGCTCCCCCTCACAGTTTCTCCCAACAAGTCCAATGCTGTTCATGCCCAGCGGGCTCCCTGTCCCCCAGTATCCCCCCGGTCCACCTGGAGCCACAGCCTCCACCAAAGGATGTTCCACAGGATCCACCCCTGAGCCTGACATGGGGAAAAGGGGCCAGGGCTGTGTGACCAGGACATCAAGGATGTGGATTATCCAGGTCCCTGTGGCCTGGGTTGGGTTCCCTAGGGCAGGAAAGATGTCTGGCAGCTGGAGCAGGGTTAGGGAAGGGCCTCCAAGGTGGGGCTGGAGCCCTTGGGCTGTGAGCAGAGGCTGAGGGAGCTGGGCTTGTCCAGCCCGGAGCAGGGAAGGCTGAGGGGCTCCTCATCCCAGCCTGGCAGTGCCAGCGAGGAGGGGATGGAGAACACAGAGCCAGGCTCTTCACCGGGGGCTTGGTGGGAGACAGAAGCCAATGGGTGGAAGGGGAAAGGGGAGATCAGCCAGGTCAGGAGGAGATGAAATGAGTCAGGCTGGTTTCAGCTTTTCCCCATCAGCAAAAGCAGCCTGACCTCCCTTCTCCATCCACCACTGACAGCTTTGCAAATCAGGAATTGTTTGAGCTGTTTTGCCTCCACTCCAGGACGAGCATCCTGATACAAGAACTTAATTGTGTTTATATCTATCACAGAACCACGTTTGTCTAAAATCAAATCTAGTATGGAAATCACTTGTGGATGCTGGACTCATCAGACACTGCTGGGATGTTGCACATTGCTCAGGGAAGAGTGTGATTGTTATTAAATTGTGTCCTGTTCAACCATGGTCTTTTGGCCATGAAGAGAAACTTTCTGTGCCTCTGAGTCTCACCACTTCCTGACCCCCAAAGGACACAAACCTGATGAGCTGTGGTTCCCACTCCAGTGGTGGCACTTGGACCTCCCTCCATCCTCAGAGCAGAGTTCCCTTGTCCCAGAAAGTCCCTGGCAATGCAGGGATGAAGGAAACAGGACAGGCTGTGGGAATCAGGGGCAGGGCACAGCCAGGGATTTGGGGTGGTTGTGAGCCCAGGGCAGGACCCGGCCCTTGGCCTTGGTGAACCTCATCCAATTGTCCTGGGCCCATGGCTCCAGCCTGTCCAGATCCCTCTGCAGAGCTTCCTGCCCTCCAGCACAGCCACACTCCCACACAGTTTGGGCTCACCTGGGAACTGACTGAGGGTGCCCTCGATGGCCTCGTCCAGATCAGCAATAAAGAGATTTCACTGACCTGGCCCCAATCCTGAGCCCTGGGGACACCCCTGGGTGTGACTCCATTCCTCAGCTGCTCTGAGTGCCAGGGGTTGGATGAGGGAAATGGTGGGGAGGGGGTTGGGGACAAAGTGTTATTGATTGCCAGCCATGAAGGGTCTTGATTTTCACATCTATTCAGACTGCATTAGGAGGTGCTGGGGGTCAATATCAGTTGGATATTGGTGATATCAATCTATAAAAAGGAAAAGAAATCAGGGCAAACTATTTCAATATAGTCTATTCACTTTGAATACACTTCTGAAATCAGTATAATTAGCCACAGAACAATTGAAAGCTTCCATAATTCCCAGCGGCATTTTTTGTTTGGGAGTTTTAAACAGATCACTGAATTCCTGAACTGAAGAGCTCAAGAAAGAAGAGGCCTCTGGAGAAGTAAAATTCATCACCAATCTCCAAGGTGCTGAGGCTCCATCCCCATCAGAGCAGCAATGACCCGAAATGGGCACAGCTTTGTGGCTGCCCCAGCTCTGGGATGGGCCCTGGGCCTGGAGCAGGAGCAGCTCTGGAGGGCCCCAAGGCCGGGCTCTTGTGCTGGCCTGGGCAGATGGGATGGCAGCAGGGGCTGCAGAGCTCTCAGCACCTCAGCCCGAGGGGAGCAGGGCACCCAGGGAGCCTCCTTTGGCCTTGGCCAAGCCCCTTCCCCCATGGCTGGGGCTGAGTCCTGGCTGAGCTGCAGCTGCTGCTGTGCCCTGGCCAGGGGCTGAGGCCGTGGGGCCAGTGGCCAGAGCAGCCTGGGCTGAGCAGAGCTGTGGGGCCAGAGCCGGCTGGGCTGTGCTGGGGAGAGGCCCTTGGTGCTGCACAGAGCTCAGGGCAGCTGGCAGAGCTTGCAGGGAGCTGGGCTGGGCTCAGAGAGCCTGGCACAGAAACCATCAGTGTCCATCCCAGCCTGGCTGAGCGTGCAGGGGCCAAGGAGAACAGCCCAGGGTCTGCAAGTTCTCTGTGTGGGAGTGAGCTTGTGAGCCCCTGAGCCCTCCCGAGTGCTGGGGCTGCACCTCCAGCTCCAGAGGAGATGTGACATATGGGAGCAGAGACAAATCATTCCTGCTGGATTCTTTATTGTGTTTGCTTATACACGTGACTTGGATCCATATGTAGACGAGCTGTTTTGTGTCAGCAAACCCTGGTAGAGTGAGAAGAACAATATTTCTTAGCTGAAAATAGTATTTCATGCATAAGACACAATGAGAAAGAAAAGATACATATGATCAGAAGAGCATCTGAGTTTTTTAGAGGATGAGAGACTCATTGATGTTCCAGCAGTCAAACCTGCTCAAATACTTTCCTCAGGACTTCCTTGAGATGAGAGGTGACCACCAGAGGACCAGGCCAACCAGAGGTGTCTGTCCTGCCAGCTTTTGTCTGGGAGAACCCTTGCATATAGGGAATTTTTCAGGAGGAGTATCAGTTTTGGCTGTGGGCACCTGGAAAGACGGATGGTTCTTTTCCATAGGAAGGAAAGCACAGAGCTCCAGTTCTCCAGGGACTGATGAGAGGCAGCCCTCAACATTCCAAGATCAGCTGGACTTGTCAGGTAGCCCCTGGGAGCCCAAACCCTTGCTTCCATGAGGCCTTGCAGTGTCACAGGGATCTCCTTGGTGCCGCAGGATCACAATGGACCCTTGGTTCCATGGGGACTCCCAGTGTCAGAAGGGTCTCCTTGGCTCCATGAGGCCCTGCAGAGCCCCTTGATTCAACGAGGCCTCAAAGTGTCACCATGGCCTCCAGGGTTCCATGAGGCCCTGCAATGTCACAGTGGACCTTTGGTTCCATGGAGTCCTGCACTGTTCCATGGATCCTTAGTTCCATGGGGCCCTGAAGTGTCACAATGGACTCCTTGGTTCCATGGTGCCACACAGTGTGACAAGTGCCCCTTGGCCTGCCAAGACTCCACAGTGTCACAATGACCCCTTGGATCCATGGGGCCTGTAGTGTCACAATGGCTCCTTGGATCCATGGGGCCTGTAGTGTCACAATGGCTCCTTGGATCCATGGGGCCTGTAGTGTCACAATGGCGCCTTGGATCCATGGGGCCTGTAGTGTCACAATGGCTCCTTGGATCCATGGGGCCTGTAGTGTCACAATGGCTCCTTGGATCCATGGGGCCTGTAGTGTCACAATGGCTCCTTGGTTCCATGGGGTCTGTAGTGTCACAATGGCCCCTTGGATCCATGGGGCCTGCAGTGTCACAATGGTCTCCATGATGCCATAGGGCCTTGCAGTGTCACAACAGACCATTGGTTTCACTGAGCCCCACAGAGTCACTATGGTCCCCTTGGCTGCACAGGGCTCTGGAGTGCCACAATGCCTCCTTGGTGTCACAAGGCCTCAAAGTGTCAAAATGGCCTCACGGGTTCCATGAGGCCCTGCTGTGTCACAGTGGACCTGTGGTTCCATGATGCCCCATAGTGTCACAATGGCATCCTTGGTTCCACGGTGTCAGAATGGCCCCTTCATCCCATGGACACCCACAGTGTTCACTGTAGTGCCCTTGATTCCACGAGGCCCTGCCATGCTCTAATGGCCCCTTGGTTCCAGTGGGTCCAAAGTGTCAGAGGAGTCTCCATTGTTCCATGAGGCCCCACAATGTCACTGTGCTCCCCTTGGTTCCACAGGATCCACAGTGAAACAATGGACGCTTGGTTCCATGAGGTTCCTCAGTCACAATGGTCTCCTTGGATTCACAGTATCACAATGGACCATTGGCTCCATGTGGCCACGCTGTGTCACAATGGCTCATGGTTCCATGAGGCTACCCAGTTTAACAACAGACCCTTGGTTCCATGAGGCCTTGCTGTGTCCTGTGTCACAATGGACTTCTGGTTCCATGAGCTTTCACTGCCCACAGCAGTCTCCTTGGTTCTGCAGTGTCACCATGGTCCCTTTGTTCCATGAGGTTCCGAAGCAGAACACGGTCACCTTGGTTCCGTGAGGTTCCGCAGTGTCACCATGGACCCATGGCTCCACAAGGCCTTGCTGTGTCAGAATGGCCCCTTGGTTCCAAGAGGTTTCTCAGTGTCACAATGGTCTCCTCGGATCCGCGGTATCACAATGGACCATTGGTTCAGTGTGGCCCCAATGTGCCAAAATGGATTTTGGTTCCATCGGGTTCTGCTGTGTCACCATGGACCCTTTGTTCCATGAATTTGCTCAGTGTCACAGCTGACTCCTTGGTTCTGTGAGGCCCTGCTGCCACCAAATCTCTGAAATATTGGAATGAGGCTCCTTAACACTCATTTGCTATTTCAGAGGGGATCATTTATTCAGGCCTGAGGTATAACATGGGATAACTCCTAACCTGACGTGGACATGTAATTCTACCAGTGTGTTGCTCATATACAGTCGCTAAATGCCAATTACAATTTACCCATTTCCATAAATCCCACCCCAAGTTCCCAGATTCAGTCCTTGTTTTCTCTATCACTGCACCCTTGAGCCAGATGTCTTCTTCTTGTCTTCCAGCCATCCTTGCTGGGAAAGCAGCCCCTGCATGCCTTGTTCCTGTGCTGGAAGTTCACAGGCACGGTAAAAATGGAATGAACCCTTTGGGTCTCAAGGCCAAGGCTTTGTGTGGCCAGGCAGGGGCAGGCAGGAGGCAGAGCTGTCAGCAAAGGAAGGGGCCAGCGAGGTGGGGCAGCCGGGGGATGACGACAGCCTGCAGGGACAGAGGCCAGGGCAGGGACACCGCAGGACAGCCTGGGCTGCAGAGGGCACAGGGATGTGCAGCAGCTGCAAGGCCCTGACAGAGCCAACCTGTGCAGCCCTTTGGCCATGGCTGCTGGCCCTGGGCCTGAGGCCACGAGGGGACAAGTGACCCTTGCAGCCCTGGGGCCTCATGGCCTCCTTGTCCCTGCTCAGCAGCCTGGCAGGGGCCGCCCCATGGTCCTGCCCTTGGCATGGCACATCCCCACATGCCAGTGCCCATCCCGGGAAGAGCCCTGAGCAAGGAGGGAGGGACAGCTTCTGCCTTGCCAGGGGCTGGGGCTCAGCCTTGGCCCTTTGCATTCCTGAGACACATCCAGGTTTGCTCAGCACCAGAGACACCTTTGCCTTGTTTGTCCCCACCTGTCATCAGTGCCTCCAGGGTTCTGCTCTAACTGGAACCTGGGGACACTTTCTCAGTCGTGTCCCTCAGTGGGACCCATTAAAACTTCAAGAAACTTTGGAGTTTAACTTTGAGTTCTTGAGAAGTTTAGACACTCTCAGGGACTGAGTCTGATGTAAACAACACCAAAGCCCTGAGAGGGCCATTAAAGTTTCTCCTAGTGCAGTTATGGAGAAAGATTTCAAAGAGCTTGTAAGAAATACACTGTCCTCTTTCAAAGGGTGTATTTTATTACATTTCTCTTTAGAGCAGAGGCGATTGCAGCATTCTGTGATTGATACTGACCCAGGCTCTCCCCTCAGGAGCTCTGGCCTGCTCAGAGCAGCTGTGCCTTGAGCTCTGGCCCAGTGTGGACAGCCTTGCTCCACATTGCCCAAGCCCATCCTGTCTGTCCTCGCTCACCTGGGACCTGCTGGGCTTGCAGAGCTGGCTGCACCCAGCCTGAGAGGGGCTTTCCCTTTGTCTATTTTTGAAGCAATCTAAATCTCCCGAGTTTCCCCATGAAAACAGACACACTCCTCAGGGGTGTGCCAGCCCAAGGTGCCACCAAAACCACTGCAGACCTGCCCTGGGCCAGCTGTGAGGGTGGATCATCAGCCCAAGCTGCACTGGGCCACTGCAAGGGGCCGTGGCCACGGACACTGCACTGACCCCACTGCTGGGTTTGGCTGCCACGGCAACCCTGAGACATTAAACTGTCCTTGGAAACACTGGGGAGGACTGGGACATACTGGGGGACACTGGGAACGCTGTGGGAGACACTGGGATATACTGGGAGTGACCCTGGGAAGGACTGGGACAGCCTGGGAACACGAGGAATGCTGAGGGGAATCTGGGTGGACTGGGATGGACTGTGGGGGTACACACTGAAACATGCTGGGACATACTGGGAGTGATACTGGGGGATACTGGGACAAACAGGGGACACTGGGAACACTGTGGGGAAGACTGGGGGATACTGGAGCTGACTATGGATGGCACTGGAGGAAACTGGGAGGGACTGGGAATGAACTCAGGTGTACTGGAAGGGCCTGGGGTGTACTGGGAGGGACTGGAGGAGCACTGGGGCTGTACTGGGCTGTACTGGCAGGGACTGGAGGAGCACTGGGGCTGTACTGGGCTGTAGTGGGGTCGCACTGGGCTGTACTGGGAGGGACTGGAGGAGCACTGGGGCTGTACTGGGCTGTACTGGGGATGCACTGGGCTGGACTGGAGGGGTTGGATGGGCTGTTCCCGCCTCCCATTTGCCCTGGCTCCCGCCCATCACCGCCCGCAGCCAATCAGCGCCAGGGATTGTGGCCTTGGGGGCGGTGCCTGGAGACGGCGCCATACTTCCGCTATTGCCTACAACTCCCGTCATGCCCCGCGGCCCGATTCAGCCCCATTGGAGCCGGGACTACAACGCCCGTCATGCCCCGCGCTCCACAGCAACCCCTCGGTACCCGCCCCCATCTGTCCCGTAAGTGTCCCCCAGACCCTCCAGGATCCCCAAGTGCCCCTCAGCGCCCATTCGGGACCCCCCAAAGGCGCCCCCGGATCCCCGGAGCGCTCCCGACCCCAGGGATGCCCGGCACAGCCACTGCTGGGAATTCATCTCCTCTCATCCCCCGCGGCCCCCGAGCCCCTCAGAACACAGTCACGCGCCTAAACCGCCTGCCGTACCCCGCGCCCTAAGGAGCCCGGGTAGAGCTCCCCGAGCTCCCCCCAAGTTCTCCCGAACCGTTTACGTTCGCCCCGAGGGCCTTAAGTCGCGGCTCGGACGCAAAAGTGTCCCCCAAGGGCCTTCCCGGACCCCCAAACGCCGCGTCCGAGCCACTGCCGGGACTACAGCTCCCATCATGCTCCGCGGCGCACGTCCCGCACTATTGCAGCCGTGACTTCATCTCCCGTCATGCCCCGCGCCCCATCGCAGCTGCGCCTAGAACTCCCGTGATGCTCCGCGGCCCCGTTCAACCGTATTCTACCCGCGCCTACAACTCCCATCACCCCCCGCGCCCCGGAGAGCCCCGCTGGAGCCCCCCAAGTGCCCGCCCGGGCCCCGCGGGGCCCCAAATTCCCCTCCCTGACCTCCAAGGGCCCCCCTGGACCCCCAAGGGCTCCCCCGGACCCCGAGCTGTCCCTCAGAACCCCTAAGTGCCCCTCCAAGTGCCCACCCGGCTCCCCCAAGTGTCCTCCAGACCCTCAAGTTCTCTCTGAATTCCCTCCCCAGGCACAGAACTGCCCCAAATGTGCCCCAGAAATGTCTCCAAGGATCCCAAAGTGGCCCCTCCTTAACCCTGCCTGAGAAAAAGATGATAAAAAAGACGACAAAATGACTGGAAATATTGCTAATTACCATAAACAGGAAGAAATAAATAGCCAATACATCTTAATTCATTAATGAAGGGAATTGTGTTACTGAGATACAAAGAACATTCGTTTTCTTGGCTACTAAAAATGTATAGATTTTTAATGTTAATATTAAAATTAGGTAAGAAAAAATAATACTATTATTAGAAACAAATGTAATACATATAGAAATAATTAAATATGTGAAAAATGGATATTATATGGCTCTACGCAGATAGTTACTATATGTATTGTGTTACATTGATTAGTTGTGCTGTATTAACATTTTAATAGTATAGTAAATGTAGTTTTGTAGTTAAAATTAAGCTTTAGTACTTAAAATATAAACTCTCTATGTGGGGGTTTTTTAAAGGAATGAGACCCTGGCTTCGAGCTAACAGTCACAGAACACCTAAATCTGCCAGAGAAGAGGAATTTATGGTTTTCTCGTCAGAAGAAGCTGATTTCTTCAGGCCTTGCTCAGACTCAAAGATGCCGTGGGGATTAAAGGAAGCAGTTGAAAAATGACAGAGTTGCTTGTTTTAAATAGAATGTATGCATAACCATGAAGTATGTATGAATATGCCACAGTGTATGGTTTTTAAGGTTATTCCTTTGTTCACAAAACGTGCTTATCGGGCTTAAGTGCCCGAGAGCATCCAGACGTCCGTAAGTCTTTGCTTTTTATTGTCTTGTAATTGCCCTAACTCTAAATTTTTATTGCTCTAATTGTATTACTATTTTTATAACCATTTTATTATTATTAAACTTTTTAAATTTTAAAAACCAAGTGATTGGTGTTTTTCACAGTTGTTAACACAAAATAATGTGTTACAGAGTAGAAATAAGAGAATAAATCACATGAGCATTTTTGGGTATTTTGGCGTGTCAGTCCCAGGTGGGCGGTGTCAGACATGGTGACGCTGGAGGTGAGGAGCAGGTTGTCCAAACAGGGTCAGCCCAAAAGGGGCTCATTCTTCTCCATTCTGTTAGAAATGAGAAGCCTGACTCAGCCAATACATCAAGCAGCAATTAAATTTATTAATTAATATGGTAACGCATGAGCAGAGACAGCGCTGGGTGCAGTGGTGGGGGTTTTCCCCTCCAACTGCACACCGGTTGTTGGGCTTGCTGGTGTGTATTGATCATATTCATGCATATTCATCAGCTTTCCCCAGCAGCTTCTATTTCCCATTTTGACGTGAGCTTTCAGCAGTTTCTATTTCTACCTTTTGACGTCACAATTGTATACTTTAGGATCGTAAATCTGTGATGGTGATGTCTGGTTCCTTTCCAATTTCTATGCTCTGTTATGATCTATTCCAGGTTTCAATATCCTGGGAAGTGTGTCCCACATGGTGGGGTCCATCTTCCTGAGGTGGGGTCCAGCTTCTATTTTCTAGGATCATTAATCTATGGTAGTGATGTCCAGCTTCCCCTTTCGAAATCATTAATCAGCAACCTTGATGTCCATCTTCCTTTTCCAGGAGCTTGGGATAGGGTCACTTCCCTTTCTGTTTAAATCCCTTATATATTCCAAAGCTACAGTTTAAAATCCTTAATGCTAAGCAACATTCCAAAGTTAGAATTCAAAGGTTCTTATTGCAAAACAGCTTAAGACTTAATTACAAGTAAAAAGTTCTTCTCAAAAGCAACATTCTAAAGTTAGAATTCAAATCCTCTTATTACAAAACAGTTTAAGACTTGTAATTGTTATTTGCAAATAAAAGATTGGTTCAAAAGCCTTCTCCCATGCTTTCCTGGGTTGTGGATTAGAACTCATCTTTAAAACTGTCCCATGGCCGTGTTCCATACATTTCATAACCACAACTGCACAGGCTGCCTTTATTTACCTGACACAAAACACAACTTTGTATTTCACACTCCTGCACAGAACTCCAAACCGACTCCAGTCACTGCACAAGCCCTGGAGCCTTGAAGACCATGGAAGGAAGACAAAGAGCTCCTGAGGGCTTTCTGTATTTTCATCAGCCCACGGTGGATTTGGGGCTGGGTCCAGGACCCTCAGGCACTGGGAGAAGGATGAAGAAGCTGCTCAAGGAGGCAGAAGCAAAACTCCAAGTCCCTGGGAGCATCCCTGGGCCCCAGCGAGGGCAGGGAGTGCCAGAGGCTCCCCAGGGAGTGCAGAGAGCAGATCCTTGAGGCCAGGATTGCAGGGAGCCCAAGGCTCAGAGCAGGGCACTGCGATGCTGAGCAAGGCCTGGCTTGGCTGCAGGAAGCAGAAAGGCCAAGCCCTGAGCCCAGCCTGGCACAGCAGGGCCTGTCCCTCACGGCTGGCTCGGGGCTGTTTGTGGGGCAGGGGGATGTGAGGGGCAGCAAGGACAAATGTCACAAACCTGTGTGACACTCCAGATCCTCATGGAGCCAAGGGGCCAGTGTGACACTGTGGGGCCTCATGGAAACAAGAGGCCATTGTGAGCCTGCAGGGCTGTAACACCCCAGAACACTGAAATGCTGGGGGTCACCAAAGGTTCCTTTACTTGAGTTTGTTGTACAGGAGAAACACCAACCAGATATTCTCAACATGGACAGATGCAAAGAATATTCTTGGTAGGAAGGGACCCACAAGGATCATCAAGTCCAGCTTTGAAGTCAATGGCCCACACAGGGACTGAACACAGCCTCAGTGATACCAGCACCATGCTCTACCCAACAGAGCTGAGAGAGCAAAATGACACAAAATTTTACTGACAAAATATAGACAATCAAGGAACTTTGGCAAAGTGTTTAATACAACATCCTGTTCTACATAAAACTGTTATCACAGCATTAACACCATTAACTTAGCCCAATTAACCTAAAAAACTTTGAGCCTTAAGATGTTAAGTTACCCAAAAATGTTCCAGGTAAGTAGGATTAGAAGAAGAAGAAATAGAGAACAAGAGACAGACAGAAGATCTATACAAAGACACACACAGAGGCACCACCTGCTCAGGTTCCAGCATCACTAACAGAGGAACCCCAGGAGAAGGCAGGATCCAGACCATGGGCTGGCCTCGTGCTCCGGCTTTTAAACCCCTGGGCCTTCATGGGCCCGCCCCTGGGGTGGGACTGCCAGTTGCTTGCCCAATCAGAGTCAGGTTAGGCACCAGCTGCTGGTGTGTGATTGACTGACAGATGGGCCAATCAGAGCTGGGTTAGCACTGCCTGCTGTGTGATTGACTGACAGCTCAGCCAATCAGAGCTGGGTTAACACCGTCCCTTCCATGTGATTGACAGCTGTGCCAGGCCAGGGCTGGGGGCGGGGCTCTGTCCCACCACAAACCAAGGCCTGACCCGCTCCTGGCCCCACACGGGCATTCCGAGCATCCCAAGGCGTCTCGAGACATCGATCTCATCCAGCCTCTGACAGCGACCACGGTGACACTACAGAACCTCATGGAGCCATGGGTCAGTTGTGACACTGTGCTGCCCCATGGAATCAAGGAGACCATTGTGAACACGGGGGCCCCAAGGAACCAAGGGTCCATGGTGACCTTGTGGAGCCCGCAGTGTCACAGAGGAGCCGTTGTGACACAGCGAGGGCGCATGGAGCCGAGGAGCCATTGGGACACATCAGGCCTTTGTGGAACCACGAAGCCATTGTGACATTGCAAGGCCTCATGGAAGCACAGGGCCATTGTGACACTGCAGAAGCAAGGGGAACATTGTGACACTCCAGGGCCTCATGGAACCAAGCAGACCATTGTGACACTGTGGGGTCACACAGAATCAAGGGAACATGGACCAGGTCTGGCTGGCTGGGCCTCCTGGGGACCACCTGAGAGGTCCAGCTGACCTTGGCATGTCGATGGCTGCTTCTCACCTGCCCTGAAGCACTGGGGCTCGTGGCTTTCCTTCCTATGGGAGAGAACTGTCCTTTTCCTCTAGGGGCCTTTGGCCAAAACCGGGATTCCTTCTCCAAATTTCCTTATGTGCAAGGATTGTTCCCAGATGAAATCTGCCAGGAGAAACAGATCTGGCTGCCCTGGCCACCCAGGGGCCACCTCTCATCTGCCTTTGAGACACTGGGACCATGTACTTTTCTTTCTTATGGGAAAAAACCATCCATCTCAACTAGGCACCCATGGCCAAAATTTGGGATTTGCCTCCAGAATTCCCTATATCCAAGGATAGCTCCCAGACAAAAGCTGCCAGGGGAGACAAGTCTGGCTGGCCTTGACTTCCTGAGGGCTGGCACTCATGTGCCTCTGAAACACTGGGGCTCTGTGCTTTCCTTGCTAATGAAAAGAATGCCTCTTCCTGTCCAGGCGCCCACGGCCAAAATCGAGATTCCACTTCCAAAATGCCCTGTGTCCTAGGATAGCCCTTAGATAAAAGGTGCCAGGAGAGACAGGTCTGGCTGGCTTGGCCTAAGGGTGGCCACCTTTCATCTTCTTCCAGAACACTTGCATTTTGTGTTTTTCTTTCCTATAGGAAAAAAACATCCATCCTGACCAGGCACCCATGGCCAAAACTGGGATTCCACCTCCAAAACTCCGTACATCCAAGGATTGCTCCCAAGTGAAAGCAGCCATGACTGACAGGTCTGGATACCCTTGGCCTCTTGAGAACTGCCTCTTACCTTCCTCAAAACACTGGGGCGCGATGCTTTCCTTCCTATGGAAAAGAATCGTCCTTCTTCTCAAGGTGTCCATGGTCAAAATTGAGATTCCTCCTCCCATATTCTATATATACAAGGATGCCTCCATGACAAACAGGTTTGGCTGGCTTGGCCACCCAGGAGCCACCTCTCTCCTCTTCTGCTTTTGAAACACTTGGGCTCTGTGCTTTCCTTCCTGTGGAAAAGAACTGTCTTTCTTATCTCTGCAGAAATGGCCAAAACTGGGGTTCCAGCTCTAAAAATCTGTATATCCAAGGGTTGATCCCAGCCAAAATCTGCCAGTACCATCCATTCTGGCTGGCCTTGGCCTCTGGTGGCTACCCCTGCCACACTGGGGCTCGGTTCTTTCCTTCCCATGGAGATCACTGTGACACGGTGGGGACCTCGTGGAAGCAAGGGGATCATTGTGGCACCACTGGAGCCCATGGAACCAAGGGGCCATGGTGACACAGCGGGGCTTCATGGACCCAGAGACCATTATGACTCTGTGGGGCCTGATGGAACCATGGAGGCCATTCTGACCCTTCAGGGCCTCGTGTCACCAAGGGGGCATTGTGACACCTCAGGGCCTCATGGAAGCAAAGGACCATTGGGACACTGTGGGGCCTCATGAAACCGAGGGAACGTGGAACAGGTCTGGCTGGCTTGGCCTCCCAGGGGCCACCTGACAGGTCCGGCTGATCTTGGAATTCCAAGGGCTGCCTCTCATCAGCTCCTGGAGCACTGGGGCTCTGTGCTTTCTTTGCTATGGAAAAGAACTGTCCCTCTTTTCAGCTGCCCATTGCCAAAATTGCTAAGCTCCCTAAAAAATTTCCAATATGCAAGGGTATCTCTCAGAAAAAAAACCTGTCAGCTCTAGCTGACCTCTGGCAGTAACCTCTCATCCACCCGGGGAAACAGTGGGGCTCTGTTCCTTCCTTTCTGTGGAAAAGAACCTGGCCTTCATATCCAGGGTCCATGGCTTAAATTAGAATTTGGCCTCCCAAATTCCGTATATGCAAGGATCGCTCCCAGACAAAAGTAGCCACGACAAACATGTCAGGCTGGCCCTGTCCTCTGGTGATTTTCTTAGACTATGAGCTGAATGTTTTCATTTGAAAACACCTTGGAGAGCACCCAGAGATCTCCCAAAGAGGAGTTTGGAGGCCTCAGACACATGACCACTACATATGGACAAAGGAGCTCTGTGCTGTTGTGGTGGTTTCACATCACGGAACTTATGTCCTGAGAGAAGCTGCTAGCAGTTTCCTCGGTGTCTGACAAAAACCCAATCAGTAATTAGCTTTGAGAGCGGACAATCTGTTAAACCACTAAGGAAACTGCACACGCCTCTGTGAAGACACAAGTTAAAGATGGAGAAGCCTGGCTGGGTCTGTTTCCCTTCTGGCCAGCAAAGAGGTGACCAGGCCGGCCCAGCCCCCGTCTCAGCCAGGCCAGGCCGGGCGGCTCCTGCCGTGGGGCCGGGCCCCTTCCCAGGGAGCCGCCAGGCCCCATCGGCTGCCGGGCAGGGCAGGGGAGGCCGCGGGGCCGAGGCCGGGCCGGGCCGTGGCTGCGGTTGCTGACATCTGGCCGCTACCGAGCCCTGCCCCGCCGCCAGCCCGGGCCCAGCCAGGATCCGCCGGGCCCCAGGAGCAGCCCCGGGCCGGGCCGGCTCGGCCAAGGTTCTGCCGCCCTTGGGGTTCGCCCGCAACCAGCGGGCAGGGGAGGAGAAGCCATGGGCCCCGGCCGTGCTGCTGCTGTGCTCTGGCCTGGCTGCTGAGATCCTGGCCCTGCCCCAGCGCGGCCCAGCCTGACACAGCCCCAGCGCAGCCGCTGCAGAAACCTCCATGGTAAAACAGCTCCGGCCGCAAGTACCGAGCCCGGCCGGGGTCACGGAACCATCTGCAGGCCCCGGCTGAGATATTGACTCTTCCAGCGCTTACATCCTCCCTCGAGTGAGAGAAAAGGACAAAGTGCAGGCACACACAGGAGCAACATGAAGACACCGAGGTCAGTGAAGAGGAAGTTGAGTCCCAGATGGGAGGGATGAGGAGCTGCCTTGATCTTGGGGCTGAAATCCTCTGGTAAAGCTATGGAGCAGGATGTAATTGATACATCAGACTCTCTTTTTCCCTATAACACATTGAAAAGTATGGGGAGATGACTTGTTCAGCAACGGCTTCCATGTTAATGTAAGGAAATGTTGAAGTAGCTGTGATCCCATGAGAAGTTTGAACAATGAAAGAGAGCAGAGTGATGAGACCCTATGCCCCCAGAGAGAGAAGAAGATCTCTGTTCCCAGAGATGAAGGTGATTTCAGAAATAGATGAAGAGAACCTTTGCTCTTAAACAGCTCATCTTTAAATTTATACCCCATAGGTTGGTATGGCCCATAAACATAGCTGTGGAAAGGCTGTGAAAAAATGTGAGGGACTTCACGATTCCAGGTTTTTCCAGGCAGCTGCTATTTGTGTAAATGAAAAGTCATGAGACAACTGTGGTCTTGTAGAGAAGTCTCCATAACATTTACAAGAGGAACTTCTCTCCCTAAGTGAAGAAAGACTATTCTAGAGGTGGCAAACTGACTGAAATTTTATGTTTTGTCTCTCTTCATTGTCAGGTTCTATGGAGAGAGGAAGTGTTCTGAAAGTTTTCCTCTGATTCTTATTACTCTTTCTTTAAGTTACTGTTAATAAACTTTTCTTTATACCCTTTTAAAGTTTTGAGCCCACTTTGCCTTTCTCCTAATCCTATCTCAGAGCAGGAAATGAGTAAGTATATTCTAGTGAGTGCCCCGGTAATTAGCCAGAACTGAACCCACCACACTAATTGATGCATTAGCTGAGAAAACTCAAATTGGTGAACCAAAACCACTACAGAAACTTCCTGCTGAACTGCCCCAGACAAGAGGGAAATCAAGGCAGAGCCATGGTTTGTTAGGACTTGCTTGATCCAAATGAGCCCCGTGGTGCATTTGGAGCTGAGCCCTGGAACCTCAGGCCCTGAGAGGAGATTGCACAAACCTTTCTAGGAGTCCAAGTCAGAGGAAAAACCCCAAGTTTCTCAAGATATTAATGGATGCCACTGAAGTCCATCCCCAACACAGGCTCCTCATGGACTCCTTGGGGTAGAGAACTGGAGGCCAGGATGACACAAAAAACCTCTCAGAGACTCAAAATAGCACAAAAACCTCTCATTGTGGAAAGGACAATCCAAAGTACCTTAAACTCCTTGAGTATCTCAAAGCATTAATGAGCCCCACTGAGTGTCAGCACAAAGCTCTCAAGGGACTCGTTAAAGCAGATAATTGGGGCCATGATTGCACAAACCTCTCACAGAGTCTGGATCAAAAGGGAAACACCAAGTACCTTAAAAGAACTGAAGTACCTTGAAGCATTAATGAGCCCCACTGAGTGTTGTTCCTGACAAAGCCTCTCCAGGGACTAATTACAGCAGATAATTGGAGGCCATGATTGCACAAAGCTCTCAGAGACTCCAAGGCAAAAGCCAAAGCCAAAGTGCTTTGAAAAACCTGCAGTCCCTGGGAGCATGAAGGAGCCCCCAGGGCCATTCCTGAGCAAGGCTCCCCAGGGACTCCTTCCAGCAGATCCTTGAGGCCACTGGGATGTGGGCTAGGGGGGGATGCTGAGGGCAGGACAAGGGGCTGACAGTGCCCAGCCTGGCTGGGGCTGTGCCAGGAGGCCCCAGTGCCTCAGGACAAGGTGTCTCCTGACAGCCCTTGGTGGCACAGACCCTGCTGTGCCCCAGGGCACCAGGACTTGGCTTCTTTTTGTCCCCACCTGTCATCAGTGCCTCCAGTTCTCTGATCTGCCTGGGGCCTGGGGACACTTTCTCACTCGTGTCCCTCAGTGGGACCCATTAAAAGTCAAAGGAACTTTGGAGCTGGATTCTGACTTGGAGTTCTGGAGAGGTTTCTGCAGCTCCCTCTCAGGGCCTGTTGTTCAGGGCCTGAGCACAAAGCCCCAGAGGGTCATTAAAGTCCTTGTGCTGTGTCTGTGCTGCTGAGCTGGGCCGGGCTCCTGGCACAGAGGGTGATGCTGGTAACCAAGGAGAGCTTCAAAAGCACATTTCCCTGGATGAGCAGCTCTTCTTCCAGCCCAGCAGGGCTGGGGCACTGCCTGCAGCCAGCCCGGGCACAGCACAGAGGCACAGAGAGCTTCCATCAGTCAGGGCTGGGAAGGTGCTGAGAAGTGCCTGGGGCAGAATCACTGGCAGCCCTTGGCACAGGAACCTCTGGCTGCAGGACAATGCAGCTGCAGCTCCTGGAGTGATCTCCTACAGCTGGAACATCCCAATGCCCACAGACCCTGTGAGTACATTCTCTGATCATCTCTTGTGCAGAGCAGCCAGGGGTGCCCAGGGCTGTTCTGCAGAGCAGGGTCCTGCAGCCCAGGGCGCTGTGCTGGGCCAGGGACTCTGCTGCCTGCCAGGGACAGCTCTCAGCCGGCCCAGGGAGCTGCTCCCAGCGCTGGGGGACAAGATGTGGGTGGAAGGAGAGAGCTGGTAGGGTTTGGATGTGTTCTCCATGTGTGTTGAGGATTCTGCATTGTTCAGGACTGCTCCCAGCATGGCATTTAACTGCAGAACATTTCCAAGTATACTATATGGGAGCACAGCAAGGCAGGGGCTGCATAAAAGGGGAAATCCTGCTTTTTAAATCTACTGATCTGTGTGGATTGGATGGGAAATTGCACATAGATATTCATCACTCAGTTCAGGCTGAGAAAAATTAAAACGTTTTCTCTCAGGAGTCAATAAACCAGGCAGTGACAGAAATCAGCACAGAGCCCCTTAGAGGCAGCATCAGTGTCACTTTTCCAGCTGCCTCAGGGTTGCTCTGGCGATGCCATCAGAGCCTGCAGAGCCAAAGCTGCCCCTGGGCAGTTCCTGAGCTGGGAGGGGTCTGCAGGGCAGAGCTGAGCCCCCAGGGCTGGGCTGGGCTCTGGCTGCACTGGCAGGGCCCAGCCCTGGGCACAGGGAAGCAGCTGCTGGCAGGGACAGCTCCAGGCAGCAGAGCCCTGGGCAGGCAGAGAGGGAAAGTGCCCCCAAGCTGGGCTGGGATATTTAAAGTCCCCTCCAAACCCAACTATTCCATGATTACTTTTATTACAGATCCCCATGTGCAGCCACAGCCAATGTCCAACAGCAGCTCCATCAGCCACTTCCTCCTGCTGGCACTGGCAGACACGCGGCAGCTGCAGCTCCTGCACTTCTGTCTCTTCCTGGGCATCTCCCTGGCTGCCCTCCTGGGCAACGGCCTCATCATCAGCGCCGTAGCCTGCGGCCACCACCTGCACACGCCCATGTTCTTCTTCCTGCTCAACCTGGCCCTCAGCGACCTGGGCTCCATCTGCACCACTGTCCCCAAAGCCATGCACAATTCCCTCTGGGACACCACCACCATCTCCTACACAGGATGTGCTGCACAGCTCTTTTTTTTTGCCTTCTTCATCACAGCAGAGTATTCCCTCCTGACCATCATGTGCTACGACCGCTCTGTGTCCATCTGCAAACCCCTGCACTACGGGACCCTCCTGGGCAGCAGAGCTTGTGCCCACATGGCAGCAGCTGCCTGGGTCAGTGCCTTTCTCTATTCACTGCTGCACACGGCCAATACATTTTCCCTGCCCCTGTGCCATGGAAATGCCCTGGGCCAGTTCTTCTGTGAAATCCCCCAGATCCTCAAGCTCTCCTGCTCCAAATCCCACCTCAGGGAACTTGGGCTCATTGCAGTTAGTGCCTGTTTGGCATTTGGCTGTTTTGTGTTCATGGTTTTCTCCTATGTGCAGATCTTCAGGGCCGTGCTGAGGATCCCCTCTGAGCAGGGACGGCACAAAGCCTTTTCCACCTGCCTCCCTCACCTGGCCGTGGTCTCTCTGTTCCTCAGCACTGCAGTGTTTGCCTACCTGAAGCCGCCCTCCATCTCGTCCCCATCCCTGGATCTGGCCCTGTCAGTTCTGTACTCGGTGGTGCCTCCAGCCCTGAACCCCCTCATCTACAGCCTGAGGAACCAGGAGCTCAAGGCTGCAGTGTGGACAATGACGACTGGATGCTTTCAGGGACATTAAACTGCTGGCCAATTCTGCAAATCACTTGTAATAAAAGTCATCTTTGCTACTTGTTGGTTTCATTCTGGAGGTGCTTTTTCTTTGTTTTACATTTTAATGTTGTCCACAAATAAATGTCATTGTTTGTGCCATTTCTCATTTTGTTTCTCTCCACATTCCCTATGGCTACAGACTGTGTCAATGAGGGGCTGCGCTCTTGGTGGATTTAAAGGAGCTCAAGGATCTCCCAGCAAAGTTTTCTGCAGAGATGCCGTTTGTGGCCTTCTCTGGAGCTGCAGCAGCAATGTCTGTGTGCAGGGCTGGAGGCAGATCAGTGCTGGCACAGCAGCTCTGGTCCTGCTGACCACACCGTTCCTGATCCAGGCCAGGAGCCATTGGCCTTCTCGGCCACCTGGGCACACTGCTGGCTCATGTTCAGCCTGCTGCCCATCAGCCCCTGCAGGTCCCTTTCTGCCTGGCTGCTGTCCCCAGCCTGTAGTGCTGCAGGGGTTGTTGTGGCCAGAGTGCAGGACCCGGCACTTGGACTTGTTAAACCTCAACTTGCTGGATTTGGGCCCTGGATCCAGTCTATCCAGGTCCCTCTGCAGAGCCCTCCTATGCTCCCACAGATCAACACTCACATCCAGCTTGGAGTCATCTGCAAAGATGTCCTTGGTTCCATGGGTCCCCTCAGTGTCACAATGTCCCTTGGGTTACACCAGGCCCTGCACTGTCACACTGGTCTCCTTGGTTCCATGGGGCCCCAAATTGTGACAATGGACTCCTTGGTTCCATGGGGCTTCACAGTGTCACAATGTTCTCATTGGTGCCGCAGTTTCACAGTGGCCCCTTGGTTCCATGGGGCCCCAGGGTGTCACAAAGGCCCCATGGTTACATGAGGTCCCACACTGTCACAATGCTCTCTGTGGTTCCACAAGTCCCCTCAGTGTCACAATGGACTCCTTGTTTCCACGAGGCCACACAGTGTCACAACAGCCTTCCAGATTCCTTGAGGCCCCAGAGTGTCACAGTGGCCCCTTGGTTCCACAAGGTCCTGCAGTGTCACAATGTCCCCTTGGTTCCATGAGGCCCCGCAGTGTCAGAACGGCCCCTTGGTTCCACTGGGCCCTGGACTCTCCCAATGCTCTCCTTGCTTTTGCAGTGTCAAAATGGTGAAACCCCTCGGTTCCAGGAGGCCCCGCAGTGTCACAATGGCCTCTGTGGTTCCACGAGGACCCAGTGTCACGGGTGACTCCCTGGTTCCATTTGGCCCCAGAGCACCACAATGGAGCCCTGGTTCTATGGGGCTGCACAGGGTCACCATGGTCCTCTTAGTTCCACGAGGCCCTGCAGTGTCACAATGGTCCCAGAGTGTCCCAGTCATCACAGAATGACAGAATCAAATAGGCTGGAAAAGACCTTTGGGATCATCAAGTCCAACCAATGCCCTAAAACTGCCTTGTCACCCAGACCATGCCACTAAGTGCCACTGGAGAGGGACAGTGACTGTGCCACCTCCCCCCTGGCCTGCCCATTCCAATGCCCACTCACCCTTTCTGTGAAGAACTTCCTCCTGTTGTCCAGCCTAAACCTCCCCTGGTGCAGCTCAAGGCTGTGTCTTCTTGTCCTGCCCTCCAGCAGATCCACACTCACACCAGCTTGGTGTCATCTGCACATTTGGTGATGGTGGGCTCGATCCCCTCACCCAGATCATCAGTGAAGATGTTAAACAGGACTGGGCCCAACACAGATCCCTGGGGGACAGCACCAGGGACTGGACACCAGCTGGATGCAGCACCATCCCCACCACTCTCTGGGCCCAGCCTCCAGCCAGCTCTTCAATCTCCCAGTGAGGAGGAACCTGCCCAAGCCGTGGGTGCAGCTTTTCCAGGGAATGCTGTCAGAGACAGTGCCAAAGGCTTTGCTAAAGTCAAGATGGACACATCCACAGCCTTTCCACATTCACAGGTGGATCACCTGGTTATAAAAGAAGATCAGGTTGGTCAGGCAGGACCTGCCCCTCTTAAAACCACACTGGCTGGCTTTGACCCCTCGGCCATCCCGTGGGTGCCCTGTGATGGCACTCAGGGTGATCTGTTCCAGAACCTTGCCGGGCACCGAGGTCAGGCTGACAGGCCTGGAGTTCCCCAGATCCTCCTTCCAGCCCTTCTTGGGGATGGGCTCACACTGGCACCTCCAGTGCTCTGGCACCTCCCTGGTGAGCCAGGACTGATGGTAAATGATGGAGAGCAGCTTGGGGAGCTCATCTACCAGCTCCCTCATTCCCCTAGGATGGATCCCATCTGATCCCATACACCTGTGAGAATCTGAGTGGCCCAGCAGATCACCAGCTGCTTCCTCCTGGATTACAGGGGGCTGTTCTTCTCCCTGTGCCCATCTGCCAGCTCAGGAGAACTCTTGTCCTGAGGACAACTTATCCATATACTGAAAACTGAGAAAGCAAGGTGTTAAATAGTTTGGCCTTTCCATTATCTTTAATTACTCTATTTTCCGCAGCATCCAATAAAGAGTAGAGGTTCCCTTTATACCACATTATTCTAATCATTTATTCATGTAAAAATTTTTTATTATTTTTCACAGAAGTGACCATGTTAATCTCTAATTAATTGAGATTTCACCTCTTTCCTTTTTTTTTCTGCATGACCTAACAACATCCTTAAACACTTGCTAAGTTCCCTGACCTGTCCAAAGTTAATGCACCTCTTCTTTCCCCTGAGTTCCCACAAAAGCTCAATGGGCAGCCAGGGCAGTCATTTTCCTCACCAGCTCATCTTTGGCCACACTGGGACAGGCTGCGCCTTCCCTCTTAAGATTACTTTCTTGAAATGTGTCCATCTGCCCTGGACCCCTTTGTTTTTAAGGGCTGTTTCCCATTAAAAAATCAGTACCTGATTTCGTACTTCCCAAATCTGCATCCTAAATAGGCCAAAGTCTGCCCTTCCTAATTCCAGTGTGGCAGTTTTGTTGCTGCCCCTCCTTCTTTCACAGAACATTGAAAACTTGATTATTTCATGGTCACTGTGCCCCAGGCAGCCTCCAACCCCCACATGTGCCACCAGCCCTTCTCTGTGTGTGAGCAGCAGGAGACAGAGCTTTCCTTGGGAGTGGAGTGTTACCAAAAATTCGGCAAAACAGAAAACTCCTTCACACTAATGCAGCATTAAGAAGCAGCATTCTTTATTCAGCCGGATGCACGGGGGATAGCTCCTCCCAAAGCCGAGCATGCTGAGTGCAGGAAAGTTTCTGTTCATATTCTGTATTTTGCACACATATTCACTGATTGTCCTGGACTAAACACACATCTGATAATCATTTCCCCAGAATCATTAACATATTTCCCCTCCCCTTTACCCATACTCTCTTCTGTCCTGGGGCTCTCTCTGGTGGTCCCTGGTGGTCGTGGACCCCAATGTTCCAGTGGGCCTGGCTGAGCTGTCAGGACACTGAGGCTGGTGAACTTCCAGTTCCCCTTCTGACACAATGGGCATTGTGTGGTTTCCATAGGCCTGGGGTTTTGGAGAACAAGCTCCAGGTGTCAGCTCACCTGGTGGAGACAATTTATCATGTGGTAACATGAGGTCACAGAGTGGGCTATGACATCACAGAGTGGGTTATGTGAGGTTATCGAGTAGCTATGAGATAAACTGCCTCTGTGACATCCCAGAGCCGGCTGTGAAATCACAGGGCAGAGGTCTTACATCACAGGGGGGCTGTGTGACATCCCAGGAGGGCTGTGTGAGGTCACTGGGTTGGTCACTCCGCCCCAGCTCCCCCTCACAGTTTCTCCCAACAAGTCCAATGCTGTTCATGCCCAGCAGGGTCCCTGTCCCCTGGAATCCCCCCGGTCCACCTGGAGCCACAGCCTCCAGCAAAGGATGTTCCACAGGATCCAGCCCAGAGCCTGACACGGGGAAAAGGGGCCAGGGCTGTGTGACCAGGACATCAAGGACGTGGATTATCCAGGTCCCTGTGGCCTGGGTTGGGTTCCCCAGGGCAGGAAAGATGTCTGGCAGCTGGAGCAGGGTTAGGGAAGGGCCTCCAAGGTGGGGCTGGAGCCCTTGGGCTGTGAGCAGAGGCTGAGGGAGCTGGGATTGTCCAGCCCGGAGCAGGGAAGGCTGAAGGGCTCCTCATCCCAGCCTGGCAGTGCCAGCGAGGAGGAGATGGAGAACACAGGGCCAGGCTCTTCACCGGCGGCCTGGTGGGAGACAAAAGCCAATGGGTGGAAGGGGAAATAGGGGCGGTCAGCCAGGCCAGGAGGAGATGAAATGAGTCAGGCTGGTTTCAGCATTTCCTCCACACCAAAAGCAGCCTGACCTCCCTTCTCCATCCCTCACTGACAGCTTTGCAAATCAGAAACTGTTAAAGCTGTTTTACCCACACTCCAGGATGAGCATTCTGATACAATAAATTAATTGTGTTTATATCTATCACAAGACCACATTTGTATAAAATCAATTTTAATATGGAAATCTCTTGTGAATGGTGGACTCATCAGACACTGCTGGGATGTTGCACATAGCTCAGGGAAGAGCATGATTGTTATTAAATTGTGTCCTGTTCAACTGTGGTCTGTTGGCCATGAAGTGAAACTTTCTGTGCCTCTGAGTCTCACCAGGTCCTGACCCCCAAAGGACACAAACCTGATGAGTTGTGGTTCCCACTCCAGCGGTGGCACTTGGGCCTCCCTCCATCCCCAGAGCAGAGCTCCCTTGTCCCAGAAAGTCCCTGGCAATGCAGGGATGAAGGAAACAGGACAGGCTGTGGGGATCAGGGGCAGGGCACGGCCACGGATTTGGGGTGGTTGTGAGCCCAGGGCAAGACCCGGCCCTTGGTCTTGGTGAACCTCATCCAATTGTCCTGGGCCCATGGCTCCAGCCTGATATCAATCTATAAACAGGAAGAGAAAACTAAACAGGAAAAAAGAGTTCTCTCTGCAGTGTTTTCAATGTGGTATATTCACTTTGAATTCACTTCTGAAATCTGTCTAATTAACCACAGAAGAATTGAAAACTTCAATTATTCCAAGCAGCTTTTCTTGTTTGGGTATTTTGAACAAATGTTTATAAGCATTTCTCGCTGAATTCCTGAACTGAAGAGCTCAAGAAAGAAGAGGCCTCTGGAGAAGTTAAATTCATCAGCAGCCTCCAAGTGGCTGAGGATCCATCCCCATCAGAGCAGCGATGACCAGAAATGGGCACAGCTTTGTGGCTGCCCCAGCTCTGGGATGGGCCCTGAGCCTGGAGCAGGAGCAGCTCTGGAGGGCCCCAAGGCCGGGCTCTTGTGCTGGCCTGGGCAGATGGGATGGCAGCAGGGGCTGCAGAGCTCTCAGCACCTCAGCCCGAGGGGAGCAGGGCACCCAGGGAGCCTCCTTTGGCCTTGGCCAAGCCCCTTCCCCCATGGCTGGGGCTGAGTCCTGGCTGAGCTGCAGCTGCTGCTGTGCCCTGGCCAGGGGCTGAGGCCGTGGGGCCAGTGGCCAGAGCAGCCTGGGCTGAGCAGAGCTGTGGGGCCAGAGCCGGCTGGGCTGTGCTGGGGAGAGGCCCTTGGTGCTGCACAGAGCTCAGGGCAGCTGGCAGAGCTTGCAGGGAGCTGGGCTGGGCTCAGAGAGCCTGGCACAGAAACCATCAGTGTCCATCCCAGCCTGGCTGAGCGTGCAGGGCAGGACTCAGCCCAGGCCTTGTGGGGCAGGGCCAGCGCCTGTGCAAGGCATGGAAAACAGGCAAGTGCCCGAGAGAGGAGGCTGCTCTGTGCCCTTGGGGGCATGGACACAGCAGGAACACTCAGGAGCCCAAAGAGCCTCCGTGGCTGTGCTGGAGACCAAGGCTGGAGCAGGGAAATGCAGGGCTGCTGCGCCATGGGGAGGGCATTGAATCCCAGCACACACCTCAGCTCTCTGATGGTCCCGGCACCATGCTGGGCCCTGTTCCAGGCTGGAGCAGAGCAGATGTTGATGGCACAGGAGCCCTGCGGGGCTGGCAGGGACCTGCAGCTTGCAAGGTGCTCTGCTCTTCCTCAGCTCCTCTCTGAGAGATCCAATCCCAGCTCGGCACCTCAGGGCACAAGTGGCACTGCCTGGTCTTGGGCACACAGCTGATGGTGAGACACGGGGTTAGGAATTAGAAGAGTATTGATTACAAATATATATTTACATGACATATGTATTGTTTAATATTTGCTGCATTTTACTGTGCTAACTGCCTGTCATGGGAAGACAGGGTGCACCTACGAGAGCAATATGAAAGAATGCAAGGATGTGTGATAAGGGAAGGATGATGTTCATCAAAACAGGACAAAGTTACAAGGCTACCGAGATAACAAGGCTCCTCAGAGCCCCAAACCAGATTAGACCAACCTCATGGTTTGGACTGTGACCACAGGATCCGTAAGCTTGCGCATGAAGATGGGGTGAGAAGGACAGCTTTGATGATGACCACTTACTTCATCCCCCTGCAACCTCCAAGACAACCACCAGAGACAAGTATGAAGGCGAAGGCACAAGGGACTGATAAGCTGATTAGCATATGAAGCAGGACAAGATGGAGCCAGGAAATGAATATACATAGTTGCATTGCAAAACCTAATGTATATGTAACATTTTAGAGGGTAAAAAAGAATGCTGAGAGTGATTAGATGCTCATGCCTTTCCAGAAGTTGCCTGCATGTGCCCAGCTGAAAAAATACCTATGTTATAACTCACTTTGTCTTTGAGTTTTAGAGTCTTTCCACGCATCAATGTCTGCCTGGAAAGGGGCAAAAGTTTTAATATCTGGTATTTTCATATTATACAAGCAAATCTTTATTATCTGTGTCATTTGATGGCAAAGAAATGGCAAAGTATTCCCTGCAGGAACAGGAATTTCCTGGATCTACTAGATTCTTCTAGTGATGGCAGGAGAAGAAATACAGATTTTCCCCCCTCCCTTTGCCATCAACATTCAGTGTAATATTTCATTACCCTCTCCCTTCAGGTGTTTCCAGGTCTCCTGGTTAAATGGCCATGTCTAAGGACATCTCTTCATTTGGAGCAGCTGGATTTATGTCCTTCCTGTTGCTCCCAGATTTCCTCCGGCAGCTGTTCTCTGGTCATTCCAATTTGTCTCCCTTCAGTGGTTTCATGCTTTGAACTTCAGGAGTTGCCCAATCTTTCAAAAGTTTAAATAACTTCTTAGTCAGCACATTAGTTGTATTTTTATATTTTATATCACCTCTTATATCTTTGTCAAAATCCTTCCTCTATGGCAATCCCTTGTGGACAGCAGACCTGTCAGATGTGGCTGGGATGTCACAAGGAGCTGAGGGAAGGGTTTTGATGTTTTATAAATTTTATCATGTTCACATTTTATGTTGGCCATGAAGAGAAACCTTCCTGTGCCTCTGAGTCTCACCAGTTCCTGACCTGCAAAGGACACAAACCTGATGAGTTGTGGTTCCTGCTCCAGTGGCTGCACTTGGACCACCCTCCATCCCCAGAGCAGAACTCCCTTGTCCCAGAAAGTCCCTGGCAATGCAGGGATGAAGGAAACAGGACAGGCTGTGGGGACCAGGGGCTGGGCAGAGCCAGAGAGAAGAATGACTTTTGCATTTGATGGACCTGTGCCTTCCCTTGGCTTTGTTGGCTGACAAGAAATGAACATCCCTCTGTGTCTGGAGCAGCTCCTTCTCCAAGGAAAGCAGGTGGGAGTTGGAGCCAAGGAGCTGAAACCTG
Source organism: Anomalospiza imberbis (assembly GCF_031753505.1). Lineage (NCBI taxonomy): Eukaryota > Metazoa > Chordata > Aves > Passeriformes > Viduidae > Anomalospiza > Anomalospiza imberbis. The sequence goes on from NW_027100049.1 coordinate 117,955, forward strand.
CAGGTGCAGCCTGGGCTGGAGGGAGCTCAGATTTGCACAAGGCTGCTCTGAGTGCCAGGGCTTGGATGGGGGAGATGGTGGGGTGGGGGTAGGGACAGAGTCTGACTGATTGTCAGCCATGAAGGGTCTTGATTTTCATATCTGTTCCAACTGCATAAGGAGGCACTTGGATTCAGTGTCAATTGGAGAGTGCACATATCAATGTATTAACAGGGAAAAAAAAAAAACCAACAGGACCTAAAAAATCTTTTCTCACTGTCTTTTAAAATGTAGTGTATTCACTTTGAAGAGGCTTCTGTAATTGGGCTAATTAACCACAAAAGATTTGAATGCTTACATTATTCCCAGAGGTTTGGCTTGTTAATCTGTTCTGAACATTTATGGGCCCTGGGACACTGAATTCCTGAACTGAAGAGCTGAAGGCTGAAGAAGCCTCTGGAGCAGTAAAATTCAGCAGGAGCCTCCAAGTTGCTGAGGATGTCAGCAGCCCCCGCTGAGGCCATCCCTGCCCAGAGACCATGGGGGAATGGGCAGACAAGGAGAGCGTCCCTGGGGCTGGGGCAGCAGAACTCAGAGGCACCAGCGGCTCCAGCTGGGAAATGGAGTGTGGAATGTGGCTGTGAAAGCCCTGCCTGGGCTGTGCCAAGCAGCACACACAAGACCCAAACAACTCTCTCAAGGAGACATTTAAGAGGAATTACGATTGTTTGTGTCCTCTGAGTTGGATGCACTGGAGAAATACCAAAATGAGTTTTTCTGGAGCTCCGAACAACAAAACAGCCTTTACTGGGAACTTTAGCAGATCAGAGAAACTTTGGCAGAAGGTTTAATATGACATTCAATTCACACAAAACACTTCTCAGAGCATTAACTTGGCCCATTCAACTTCACAAACTCTAAGCCTGTTCAATTTAAAGTTAATCAAAATTTGCAAGAAGACACAGAAATAGACAAAAATAAGATTTAGAGAAGGGGAGGTCACACAGCTGTCCTGTGATGTCACAGCCTGCTCTTTGAGGTCCCAGTCTGCTCTGTGATGTCACAAAATCTGCCCTGAGATGTCACAGCCCAGCCTGTGATGTCACAGACACCCTGTGATGTCACAGCCAGCTCTATGATGTCACTACCACCTTTGTGATGTTATGCAGCCTCGCTGTGATGTCACAGCCTGCTCTGTGATTTCTCAGTCAGCTCTGTGATGTCACAACCCACTCTGTATTGTCTCAGCCTTCTCTGTGACATCACACAGCTGCTCTGTGATGTCACAGAGCCCTTTTCTATGATGGAAGAGTCTTCTCTGTGGTCTCACAGCCCATTCTGTGATGTCACACTGCCAGCCTGTAATGTCACAGCTGACTTTGTGACATCACAACCTCCTCTGTGATGTCACAGCCTGCTCTGTGATGTCACAGCCTGCTCTGTGATGGCAGAACTCACTTATAATGTCACACAGCACCTCTGTGGGCTCACAGACCCACCCTGTGATGTCACAACACCTTCAGTGATGGAACCCAGCCACCCTATAATGTCACAGCACACTCTTTGACCTCACAGCTTGCTCTGCTCTGTGATGTCATACAGGCATGCTCTGATGTCACAGCCTGCTCTGTGAGGTCACATAATAAACCAGGGATGTCACAGCCAGCTATATGATGTCACAACCTGGTCTGTGATGTCACACAATCACAGAATTGCTGGGTTGGAAGAGACCTTTAAGATCATCAAGTCCAACACATGCCCTAACACCACCTCAGTTAAACCATGGCACTGAGTGCCACATCCAGTCTTTTTTCAAACACATCCCATGATGGTGACTCCACCACCTCCCTGGACAGACAGTTCCAGGAATTTATCACCCTTTCCATAAAAAAACTTTTTTCCTAATATCCGACCTAAATACCCCTTCGTGCAGATTAAGACACTGTCCTCTTGTTCTGTCAGTTGTTGTGAGGAGAAAGAGACCAACCCCCACCTGACTGCAACCACCTTTCAGGGAGTGTAGAGAGTGATAAGGTCACCTCTGAGTCTTCTCTAAGCAAAACAACCACAACTACTTCAGTCGTTCCTCACAGGACTTGTGTTCCAAGACCCTCACCAGCCTTGTTGCCCTTCTCTGGACATGCTCCAGCCCATCCATGTCCTTCTCAAACTGGGGAGGCCAGAACTGGACAAAACACTCAAGGAACGGTGCCAGTGCAGGGGAGGAATGCCAACTACACCAGTCACCAGTACCACATACAGGGGAAGAATGACCTCCCTGCTCCTGCTGGCCACACCATTCCTGATCCAGGCCAGGAGCCAGTGGCCTTCTTGGCCACCTGGGCACACTGCTGGCTCATGTCCAGCCTGCTGTCGACCAGTGCCCCCAGGTCCCTTTCTGCCTGGGCACTGTCCAGCCACACCATCCCCAGCCTAGAGCTGTGCAGGGGGTTATTGTGGACAAAATGCAGGACTGGACACTTGGACTGATTAAATTCAAACTTACTGAACTCTACCATCTATCCGGCTGTTCCATGTGTTCCTGCAGAGCCCTCCTGCCTTCCAACAGATGGACACACGCTCCCAGCTCAGTGTCATCTGCAGATTTACTAATGAAAAGCTCAATCCCCTCAGCCATGTGGTCAATAAAAATATTGAACAGAGCTGGCCCAGCACAGAGCCCTGAGGGACAGCACTGGTGACTGTCCCCAGCTGGATGCAGCACCGCTCACCACCACTCTCTGGGCCGGCCATCCAGCCAGTTCTGAACCCAGCACAGAGCGCTCCTGGCCCAGCCGTGGGCTGCAGCTTTTCCAGGAGTGTGCTGTGGGAGACAGTGTCAAAGGCCTTGCTGGAGTCCAAATAGACACATCCACAGCCTGTCCTGCATCCACCAGGAGGGTCACCTGGTCATAGAAGGAGACCAGGTTGGTCAAACACGACCTAGCCCTCCTAAACCCCTGCTGGCTGGGTCTGACACCCTGGCCATCCTGGAAGTGCTGTGTGATGACACTCAGTCTAAACTGTTCCATGACCTTACCGGGTACTGAGGTCAGGCTGACTGGCCTGGAATTACCAGGATCCTCCTTCCCACCCTTGCTGTGAATGGGTGTCACATTGGGCAGCTTCCAGTCATCTGGGACCTCACCAGTGAGCCAGGGCTGCTGGTAAATGGTGGAGAGCGGCTTCACAAGCTCATCTGCCAGCTCCCTCATCACCCTGGGGTGGATCCCATCTGGTCCCATGGATTTATGAACATCCAAGCAGCTCAGCAGGTCTCTGACTGCCTCCTCCTAGATAACAGTGGTCCACTCTGCTCCCTGGAACCATCTACCAGCCCAGGAGGAGAGTTGTCCTGAAGGCAAATCGTCTTCTCACTAAAAACTGGGACAAAGAAGGCATTAAGCACCTCTGCCTTCTCCTCATCTGCAGTTATTAAATTCCCTTCCACATCTAATAAAGAACAATGGTTCGTCTTACCCTTTCCTTTTATGATTGATATATTTGTAAAAACATTTTTATTAGCCTTAACTGAAGCTGTCATTTTAAGTTCAAACTGAGCTTTGGCCTCCCTAATTTCTTCCCTTCATGCCCTAGCAAGCCCCTTAAATACTTCCTGAGAGACCTGGCCCTCCTTCCAAAGATGATACATCCTCTTTTTATTCCTACGTTCCTTCAAAACCTCCTTGCCCAACCAGGCTAGATGTTTGCCTTGTCGACTCGTCTTTCAGCACACAGGGAAAGTCTGTTCCTGTGCCCTCGAGATCTCTGTTTTGAAGCTTCCCACCTTTCCTGAACTCCTTTGTTTTTAAGGGCTGCTTCCCAAGGAACTCTCGGAATAAGTCTCCTAAGTAGGCCAAAGTCTGCCCTCCGAAGTCAAATGTAAAAATCTTATTAGTGTTCCTCCTGACTTCCCAAAATATTGAGAATTCTATAATTTCATGATCACTGTGTCCCAAGTGACCACTAACCACCACATCTCCCACCAGCCCATCTCTATTTACAAACAACAGATCCAACATAGTCCCTTTACCAGTGGGCTCACTCACCGGCTACGACAAAAAATTGTCCTCCACAAACTCTAAAAATTTCCTGGACTGCCTCTTTTCAGCTGTATTGAGTTCCCAGGAGATGTCCAGCAGGTTGAAGTCGCCTAAAGAACAAGGGCTGATGATCCAGAAACATTCTCTAGCTGCCTATAGAATGAGTTGTCCACCACTTCTTCCTGGTTGGGTGGATGATAGCAGACTCCTAGTAGGATGTCAGCCTTGTTGGCCTTCCCCCTAAGTCTTACCCGTAGACTTTCAACTCCATCATCATTAGTTTCAACATCTGTAGCATCAAAAGCCTCCCTAATATAAAGGGGCCACCCCTCCACCTCTTCTCCCTTTCCTGTCTCTCCTGAAGAGCTTGCAGCCATCCAGTGCAGCGCTCCAGCCATGTGAGTTGTCCCACCCTGTTTCTGTGATGGCAATTACATCACAGCTCTGCTGCTGCACCTTGGCCTCCAGCTCTTCTTGTTTGTTACCCATGCTGTGTGCATTGGTGTACATGCACCTCAGCTGGGCTGCTGATTTCACCCCTAACTCAGGCTTACCACCCACGAGTCTGCTTCCAGAAATCCCAGCTGTATCGCCTTCCCCTTCAGACCTAGTTTAAAGCCCTCTCAAAAAGTTCTGACAGGTCATGAGCTAAAATTCTTCTGCCCTTCGCAGAAAGATGGAGCCCGTCTGGTCCAAGCAGGTCAGGTGCTGTAAAAGTTGCCCCATGATTAAAGAATCTGAAATTTGTGAAATGACATCAACCTTTGAGCCACTCATTGACACTGTGAGCTCTCCTATTGCTTTCAGTGTTTTTCTCCGACTCCAAAGGGACTGAGGAAAAGACTGTCTGTGCCCCTGTCCTATTAACCACCTGACACAATGCCCTAAAGTCCCTTTTAATTGCCCTGACACTCCTCTTTTCAATCTCATCACTGCCAGCCTGGGGTATCAGCAGTGGGCAATAATCAGAGGGCTGAATCAGCCCAGGCAGTGTGTCAGTGATATCCCGTACCCGGGCCCCAGGGAGGCAGCAGACCTCTCTGTGGGGTGGGACTGGTCGACATATGGGGCCCTCTGTTCCCCTCCAGAGGGAGTCACCCGCCACAATTACCCTTCTTTCCTTTTTGATGTTAGAGGTGCTGATCTGTCTCACAGATGAATCATAATTGGGAGGCTCACTGAGCAGATAATTTTCTTCTAAACCATCTGGCTGACTCTCCAGATCCAGGGGATCATACAGAATCTGAAGTGGCACCTGGCTTGGGAGAGGGGGGTGGGAGGGATTTTTTATTATTACCTCCTCGAGTAGGTACCCACTCCCACTCCTCTTAATCAGCCAGGTGTCCTTCTATAGCCTGACAGTGGGAGGAGTGGGAGACAGCGGGAACCAAGGAGAGCATTGCTGCCCTGCCAGACCTCATGGAACCAAGGATCCATTGTGACACTGCAGGGCCCTGGGGCACCACGGTGCCATTGTGACACTGCAGGGCCCAAGGATCCAAGGGACTTTGTGGCACCAGAGGGACATTGTGACACTGGGAGGCCTCATTGAATCATGGAGACCATTGGGATACTCTGGGGCCTCATGGAACCGTGGTGACACCAAGTTGTCTGGGGGTGTTGATCAGCTGGAAGGCAGGAGGGCTCTGCAGAGGGTCCTGGACAGGCTGGATCCAGGGGCCAGATCCAACAAGGTGAGGTTTAACAAGTCCAAGTGCTGGGTCCTGCACTTTGACCACAACAACCCCTGCAGCACTACAGGCTGGGAGACAGAGTGGCTGGACAGCAGCCAGGCAGAAAGGGACCTGCAGGGACTGATGGACAGCAGGCTGGACATGAGTCAGCAGTGTGCCCAGGTGGCCAAGAAGGCCAATGGCTCCTGGCCTGGATCAGGAATGGTGTGGCCAGCAGGAGCAGGGCAGTGATTCTTCCCCTGTGCTCAGCACTGGTTCTGCAGCACCTCGAGTGCTGTGTCCAGTTCTGGGCCCCCCAATTTAGGAAGGACATGGAGGGGCTGGAGCATGTCCAGAGAAGGGCAACAAGGCTGGTGAGGCGTCTGGAGCACAAGTGCTGTGAGGAGCGGCTGAGGGAGCTGGCGTTGTTGATCCTGGAGAAGAGGAGGCTCAGAGGACACAAGGCGGTGTCAGGGCACAGGTTGGACCTGATGATCTCCAAGGTCTTTTCCAGCCTTGCTGATTCTGGGATTCTCTGAAACCACCCTGGGAGCAGTTGCAGGAGGAGCCCTGGGCCTCCTCTTCAGAAGCTCCAGCAGCCCAGGTCCCTCAGCTTCTCCTCACAGCCCCAAAGCCCATCCTGTCAGTCCTGCAGAGCCTCTGCAGCCCCTCCTCACTGCCCAGAACAGGCAGCCCCACAGCCAGACACAGCAGCCCAGATGTGCCCCCCTGGCCTGGGCTGCCACTGGCAAGGGAGCAGCACGAGGCACTGCAGGAGCCTGCAGACAATTCCTGCAGCACTTGTGGGATGATCCTGCTCCCCAAGGGACGATCCCATGGTGCCAAGTCAGGAACTGGAATGGGGAGTAGGGCCAGAGAGTGAAGGGCAACCAGGGATGGGCTGTTTGCAGGGGAGGAAGAGGGGTGAGGAAGAGAAATAAATTTGTAGGAGGAAGAGTAAAGAAAGCAAAGGTGAAGCCAAGGAAATGCTCAGGGCAGTTTGGGGGTGGCTGCCAGGCAGCCTTGGCTCAGAGCAACAGCGTCTGCAGGGGGACAGGAAACTCCCAGCTGATGGGAACAAACTTTCTGGCTGGCTGCAGAGGCCAGGACAAAGCTGAGTGGATTCCCTTGTGTCCCCCAGCCCTTCCTGGCCCCAGGGGCCGATGGCATTTGTGCTCGCTCAGGTTCATGTCCCCACAGCAGCAGCATGGGGGTGCTCCTGCCTGCTGTGTGCAATGCAAACAGGGGCTCTTGACGTTTCTTTGTGGACAACATTAAAATGTAAAACAAAGAAAAAGAACCTCCAAAAGGAAAACAACAAGAAGTATCAAAGACGACATTTATTAGAAGTGTTTTGCAGAAATTGGCCAGCAGTTTAATGTTCCTGAAACCATCCAGTCATCAGTGTCCACACTGCAGCCTTGAGCTCCTGGTTCCTCAGGCTGTAGATGAGGGGGTTCAGGGCTGGAGGCACCACCGAGTACAGAACTGACAGGGCCAGATCCAGGGATGGGGAGGACATGGAGGGGGGCTTAAGGTAGGCAAGAGTGCCAGTGCTGAGGAACAGGGAGAGCAATGCCAGGTGAGGGAGGCAGGTGGAAAAGGCTTTGTGCCGTCCCTGCTCAGAGGGGATCCTCAGCACGGCCCTGACGATCTGCACATAGGAGAAAACAATGAACACAAAACAGCCTAAATATAGAAGAGCACTTAGTACAATAAGCCCAGCTTCCCTGAGTTTGCAGTGTGATCTTGAGGATCTGGGGGATTTCACAGAAGAACTGGCCCAGAGCATTGCCATGGCACAGGGGCAGGGAAAATGTATTGGCCGTGTGCAGCAGAGCATTGAGAAAGGCACTGGCCCAGGCAGCTGCTGCCATGTGGGCACAAGCTCTGCTGCCCAGGAGGGTCCCGTAGTGCAGGGGTTTGCAGATGGACACGTAGCGGTCGTAGCACATGATGGTCAGGAGGAAAAGCTCTGCTGAGATGAAAAAGACAAAAAAAAATACCTGTGCAGCACATCCTGTGTAGGAGATGGTGCTGATGTCTCAGAGGGAATTGTGCATGGCTTTGGGGACAGTGGTGCAGATGGAGCCCAGGTCGCTGAGGGCCAGGTTGAGCAGGAAGAAGAACATGGGCGTGTGCAGGTGGTGGCCGCAGGCTACGGCGCTGATGATGAGGCCGTTGCCCAGGAGGGCAGCCAGGGAGATGCCCAGGAAGAGGCAGAAGTGCAGGAGCTGCAGCTGCCACCTGTCTGCCAGTGCCAGCAGGAGGAAGTGGCTGATGGAGCTGCTGTTGGACGTTTCTTCACTCTGGGAATCATGGACTATTGAAAGAAGATATTGACAAGACGGGAAAGATTTCAGTGTGTCATTCCTATGCTTTTTTAATTAGGAATCCCCCCCAAAATACTTCTTCTTGTTGGCTGAACTTTGCTCAGCCTTTTTTCGCTGAGGTCAGGTTTGTGCTGCTGCCTCATCTTCGACACTGCTCTCAGCCTGAACACTGGGGATCCCATAGGGAAAACAGGGCTCGCTGTGCCCCAGTGCAGTCAGAGCTGCGGGTCCCACACAGGAGTCCTTTGCTCATTTCAGCTTCCTCTGTTTCAGGGTGATCAAACTTCCAACGTGCTTGAACAATAAAGTGGCCTTTTTGAAGACTTCAGTTTCATTGTCAGCATCTCTAAATTCTTCTACCTTTCCCTGTGCAGCTGGAAATAGAGGGATACTAAGGGTTGGTCTGGCTCTCTGCTTTTTTTGTCAGTGCTACCCAGAGTGCTTTTGTCACAGGAAACTCAGACTTTTTCTCACAGGCATCATGATTAGCAGATCTTGAAATGCTCTCAAGTCCCTGAGCACTAAGTCACGGAGAATTAAAGCCACACAGGCCACATTTGTAGTGCTCAAACACAGCCCTGTTGCTGCTGCTGCTGAATCAACTGACAGAGGCCATACCAGAAATTGCCTCTGGAATGTCAAATCAAATGAAAAAATCCACCAGGAGAAAGAGATGCCAGAACTTCTCGACACACTTCATTGTTTCTTCTGAGCAGCAGAAGAAAATGGAGATGCCCAGAGATGTTCCCAGCTGCTGCTGATCCCAGTGGAGCCCAGCCTGCTGCCCTGTCCCAGCTTTCCCACCCTCCAGCAGACGCCCTGGTTCCCTGCAGGTGCCGTGGGATGGCACTCAGGAGGATCTGCTCCAAGGCCTTCCCCTGGAGCACGCTCAGGCTGCCAGGCCTATGGATCCTGGATCATCCTTCCCACCGAGCCTTCCTGTGCACGGCTGTTCCATTTGCACCTTTGCGCTCAGCTCGGACTTCTCCACTTCACCAGGAGTGCTGGGAAAGGATGGAGAGCAGCCTGGCAAACTCTTTCTGCAGCTCCCTCTTTACCCTGGGGAGGGAGAACATTCCACAGGAAAGCAACTGGTGCCACAAGGAGCGGGTGGCCTCAGGCACCTTTGGGGATGGAACAAGGCCTTGGTTTGACATAAGTAAGCACAAGCCATTCACATGAGTAAACAAGTAATTAGCACAGACATACCTAAGTACTTAGCACCGGTTAGCATAACAAAAACCTGTCTGGCCTAACTTGACATGAGAGTGACCTGACAAAAAGCTTTAGACACAGTCTACCAGAAGAACTAAGGGCAAGTGTGGAATCAGCCCTGTGCAGGGAAGCCCTGAGGAAGACTTTGTGCTGCTTTGGGGCATCGAGACCGCTCCTGGCCAGGGCCCGGATATCAGCTTCAAGTATGGGAATCTGACACAATGTATTTCCAACCGCCTGCCTATGGAATCACCTCAGCAGTGTAAAGATGGATGGTGATTTTGATACAACTCCGACATCAACCCACTGAAATTTATATGTGGCAGAGAAACACTTTAGTGGGGTGCTGACCCCTGCCCTCCTGCCAGGTCAATAAAAGGGCTTTTGACTGACAATGCATTTGTGAGCTGATTTGTTTGAATGAGGGAGACCCCTCAGGACTGCTGTATCCTGAGGGAACACCGTTGGCCTTGGCCTGTAGGCACCTGCGCAAGCTTAAAATCAGCTGCCTCAGCTTCCAGGACCTCTCTTGGCCGGCATCCTGACGTGGATGCAGGACTGCTGTGAGGCACTGCTGGGACCCAGCGGGACAGGACCGGCTGTCTCGTGTCCACGTAGCACCCCTCACACAGCCAGGGCCATCCCAAAACCAGACAAACACACACGTGTCAGCACAGGGGAGCAAGGAGCACTGGGCTCCTCTCAGGGTATCTCAGCTGGGCTCGCTCCACAACACAGCCCCATTTTCAGGCCTGCTGATGCCCAGCTGCCAGAAATGCCTACCTTGTTCTCTCCAGGGTGCACAGGGAGAGCCAATGAGCAGGACGCCTTGGGAGGCAAACCTTCCCAGCCTTTTTTGAGGCCAGGGACACAGCAAGATCAGCCAAGACTCTCCACGCTGCCTGGCCCACCCAGCCCACCTCTGTGCTGGCCCTGGGCCATAGCAGCTTGCACCAAGCAAGAGCCACATGCACATTGCCAAGAGTTGAAACACAGCAGACAGGGAAGAGGTGAAAAGTGTGTGTGTAAAGGTCTTTTAATTCACAGCTCTCAGAGAGAGCTCTGGGGCTCACGGCTGGACAGAGACGCTCCTGCTCACGCCTCTGTCCAAAGGGGGGAACACACCCTGCTGCAGGTGCTTGGGTTGGTCTCCACAGGTCCAGGTGGATGCCAAACCTGCTCTTCACAGCCTTCTCCCTTGCCCTGCCCCTCTGCCAAGTGCAACGGGCCTCAGGCAGTGAAAGGACCACAGAGAGCCAAAGGGGGACACTTGCACCTGCCTCGCTGTGAGCTCCCTGGGAAGCACTTTCCTTGAGAAGCAAGCCCCTTTCCTCCAAAGGCATTTCCCCAAATGTGTAGCTGTTATGGGGAACATCAACACACTCTTAAGAAAAGCTGGCAAGGCTGAATGACTTCAGGTCCTTTCAGGACAGGCACTCCGGCTGTAGCTCGTATTCCCCCAAGTGCGTTTCCAGGTGGAGGTTCAGAGGGGCAGCCCCAGGCCCTCTACAAACACAAGCTCACGCTGCCTCTTCACCTGCCTCAACTCCTGCCTGTGGTCACTGCAGCAAAACCAGGCTGTTCCAGCCAGAGCCCAGAGCCCAGAGCCCTGTTCCCGCAGGACGCTCTTGCCAGCACCTTCCAGGACTCTCCGCTGTGCATGCAGCACTTTTCATGCCTGCTCTCAACAGGCTTTGGAACGCAGAGCACAACCTGGCTGGCTCTGCCACCAGCACATCCCAAACACAGCGGGAGGAAGAAGCAGCAGGGGTTGTTTTGTGGCCATGCCCAAGAGAAACTGGAAGGGTGCCCTCCCTCTGGTCTCCCTTGGTTGGCTTTCTGACTGGGTCTGAGGCTGGGGCTGCCATTCCTCGGTTCTGGGGACCAGAACCACACCCGGGATCCCAGCACTGCCTGACAGTGCTCCAGGCACTGGCACGGTCACATGTCTGAGTCTCGGGCACCATGCTGCTGCTTCAGCTGCTCTTAGGCACACCAAAGCTCTCTGTTAAGCCCAGATGGTCTCTGGTTCTGCCCTCTTCCTGATCCTGTGCAGGGATGGAGCACTGCTGTGCTTTCAGGAAGGTATTCTTGAAAACTTGCAGCATTCCAAGCTCCTTTGCCCTCCGTGCATGCTTGCCATGGAATCCCTCACAGCTGGGTTCAGAGCATCCTCAGCTTGGCTCTTCCAAAATCCAGGGGCTCCAGGGTGCTCAGCAAGATCTGTAACTCCACAGTGTTGTGGAACTGGACTTTCAGCACAGGGTCCTTCCCAGCCTGATCTGCCCTCGTTCCTCTGAGTGTGTGCACAAAACACGGCGTGGAAGAGAACGGCAGAAGGGGCCTGTGTGTCCCAGGGCCCCGGATTTGCATCGCTTCAGCTCCACAGAGATGCAGGTAAAGCGAAGAAGCCAAAGTGTTCATTAATGGAAGGCGAAGCAAAGGGATGAGCTGGGAGGGAAGAAAGGGGATGGGCAGGGTCTGAGGGCTGCAGGGAGGGAGCTGTCAACAGGGAGGGAGAAGGCAGGAGCTATGGGAGCTTCCCACAGGCTCAGCTGTGCCAGTCATCAGCTGTGCCTGGAGCTCCAGCTGGTCTCCTCTGGTCTCCAGGTGGTCTCACCTTCCAAGGGATCTGCAGGTCTTAAAGAGACACTGGTTCTTCTGAGCCAGCAGATGAAAGTAGTTCTGCAGCTCTTCCCTCCAACATCACCTGAACAAATATGCTTCTGCAGGAGGGGCTGTTGTTTTCACTCAGGGCTTGAAGGGCTGGAAGAGAGAGGAACAGAGCCACGGTCAGAGCCTGGATCTGCTGGAATCCAAGGAGACCTTTCTGCCAGGGCCATCCCACCTAGACTGGACACAAGAGGAGAGGAATTTCCCTCCCAGGTCAGGGCTGTGGTGCAACACGTCCCCAGAAGGAGCCTGGAGCAACCCAAGGCTTTGTGTGGCCAGGCAGGGGCAGGCAGGAGGCAGAGCTGTCAGCAAAGGAAGGGGCCAGCGAGGTGGGGCAGCCGGGGGATGACGACAGCCTGCAGGGACAGAGGCCAGGGCAGGGACACCGCAGGACAGCCTGGGCTGCAGAGGGCACAGGGATGTGCAGCAGCTGCAAGGCCCTGACAGAGCCAACCTGTGCAGCCCTTTGGCCATGGCTGCTGGCCCTGGGCCTGAGGCCACGAGGGGACAAGTGACCCTTGCAGCCCTGGGGCCTCATGGCCTCCTTGTCCCTGCTCAGCAGCCTGGCAGGGGCCGCCCCATGGTCCTGCCCTTGGCATGGCACATCCCCACATGCCAGTGCCCATCCCGGGAAGAGCCCTGAGCAAGGAGGGAGGGACAGGATCTGCCTTGCCAGGGGCTGGGGCTCAGCCTTGGCCCTTTGCATTCCTGAGACACATCCAGGTTTGCTCAGCACCAGAGACACCTTTGCCTTGTTTGTCCCCACCTGTCATCAGTGCCTCCAGTTCTCTGCTCTGCCTGGGGCCTGGGGACACTTTGATATGAATTGTGTCCTTGAGTGGAACCCATTAACAGTTAAAGAAATTTGGAATTTGAATCTGACTTCTTGAGTTATTGAGAAGCTCTTTGAGCACACTCTGAGGGACTGGGTCTGATGCAAACAGTACCACAGCCCCAGAGGTCATTAAAGTCCTGGTGCTGTGTCTGTGCTGCTGAGCTGGGCTGGGCTCCTGGCCCAGAGGCAGCTCCTGGCAAGGGCAGCGCTGCAGAGAGACAGCTCTGGCCAGGAGCAGCTCCTGTGCACAGCCCAGCAGGGCTGGGGCACTGCCAGGGCACCCCAGGGACACGAGCAGGGCACAGACAGAGCTCACAGGGGCTCAGCACTGGCAGGGGCTGTGGGGTGTCCCAGAGGGGGCTGTGTCACAGCAGCACCTCTGTGGCTGTGTCACGGAGGCACAGAGCAGCTGTGATGTCAGAGAGGGGCTGCGTGACTGCACAGAGTGGGTTGTGTGAAGTCACAGACTGGGCTATGACATCACAGAGTGTGTTGTGTGAGGTCATCAAGCAGCTATGGCATGACAGAGGGGACTGTGTGACATCACAGAGCAGGCTGTGACATCATGGCATGGCTGTATGACATCATAGAGCAGGCAGTGAGGTCAAAGTGTGTGCTGTGACATTACAGAGTGGCAGCATGACATCACAGGGAGGGTTTTGTGACATCACTGAGGGGGTTGTGACATCCCCGGGCAGGCTGTGACATCATAGAGAAGGGTCTAAGGCAATAGAGCAGATCCTGCCATCATAGAGGGTGGCTCTGTGACAACAGAGAGTGGGTTGTGACATCACCGGGTGGCTGTGTAATGTCATAGAGCAGGCTGTGACACCAAAGAACAAATAGTGACATTGCAGGGTGACATTGTGACATCTCACAGTCTTCTGTGACATCACAGAGCAGCTGTATGACATCACAGGGTGACAACTCAGAGTTGGCTCTGTGACATCACAGGGGCTGTGTGACACCACAGGGGCTGTGTGAGGTCACTGGGGAGGTCACTCCACCCCAGCCCCCCCTCCCAGTTCCCCCAGAGAAGTCCAACGCTGCTCGTGCACAGCGGGGTCCCCTGTCCCCCCGGGTCCCCCCGACCCCGGCGCCGCAGCCTCCCCCAGAGGATTTTCCACGAGATCGACCCCAGAGCCTGACACGGGGACGGGGGCTGGGGCAGTGGGGGAGTGGGACAGGGAGACAGGGACCCCCTGGCAGCATCCCCGTGTCCTCCAGGGCTAGAGACTGGCCCAGGGCTCCTTCACCCTGTTACCAACGAGGGCTTGAGAGCACTGAAAAAATCCCCAGCAAGGGATCAGCAAAAGCCAGATTTAATATTAAGTGAGAGCACCACAAAGTTCCTTGGCAAGAGTCACTCTGCTCCTGACTGGACACTTCAGGCATGGAAAAGGAAACAAAGCAAGAACAAAACCAAACAGAATCCAGGCAATCAAACCAGAAATGAGCCAAGACCTGGGGCTTTCTTTCCTATGGAAAAGAACTGTCCTTCTCCTGCAGGTGCCCATCGCCAGAATTGGGATTTCACCTCCTACATTGCCTGTTGGGACAGACTGTAGGAGATTGTTGGCTGGAAACATTTCATGTGTGGGGAGGAAGGGGCAGGTCCAGCCTTGCCCTGCCCTGGAACCCCAGCCCTGCCCTGCCCTGGAACCCCAATCCCCCCAGAGCCTCTATCCCAGCCCAGCAGTGTCTGCCAGTCCCTGGCACAGCACAGGCAATGCTCCACAGCCACCTCTGGAGCCCCCAGCCCAGCTCCTGAGTGACCAAATGACCCCAAGTCCCACCTGGGGAAAGGGCCCAGGAACACCAAGGGGTATTTAAGGCTGAGCACAAGGCAAGCACACATCTTGACCCTACCTCCTCTTGCAATTTCTATCTGAACACTGCTGGAATCCAGGAGTTGGTAGCTCTGTGTGTGCTTCTATGTATATTTTTGTCTTTCTCTCTTTCTGTGTCTATTTCTTCTATTTTGGTCCTCGTGCAAATGTTGATTAACTTAAAATTGAATGAGCTAATGGTCTGTGAAGTTGAATGGGCCAAGGTAATGCTTTGGGAAGTGTGTTTTGTTCATTGAATGTCATGCTAAACCTTTTACCAAAGTTTCTCTGATCTTCTAAAGTTGCCAGTAAAGGCTGTTTTGTTATTTTGAGCTCCTGAGAATCTCTTGTTGGTATTTCTCCAGTGCATCCAACTCAGAGGACACAAACAATTGTAATTCCTCTTAAATGTCTCCTTGAGAGAGTTGTTTGGGGGATGGGGGTCAGGGCTTGTGTGTGCTGCTTGGCACAGCCCAGGCAGGGCTTTCACAGCCCCATTCCACACTCCATTTCCCAGCTGGAGCCGCTGGTGCCTCTGAGTTCTGCTGCCCCAGCCCCAGGGACGCTCTCCTTGTCTGCCCATTCCCCCACGGTCTCTGGGCAGGGATGGCCTCAGTGGGAGCTGCTGACATCCTCAGCAACTTGGAGCACCCTGGAGCCACCTCCAGCCATGGACGGCGGCCAGCGACGGGGAATGCCCCGGGGTGAGGAGGGAGGACACCAGCAGAGCATCCCCCCGGGGCAACGACGAAGACAGTGCCGGGATCAGGCGGAAGGAGCACGGACCCCCACCGGAGCATCCTCCAAAGGTAAGGTGTTTTCCAAAGCAAAATTGGCAAAAAATCTTATTAAATTCTGTGGCTGATCTTTGCTGTCCCCACAAGTCGCTCGCCACCCACACAAATCACAAAGTTCCCCCTCAAAAGTGGGACTGGGAGCACACAGACCCTTCCCCATAGTCTAGGGACCCCCAGAAGACCCCTCCCTATGGACTGGCCACCCCAGAAATGGGGCTAGGACCTCCAGAGAAACCTCCCCATTACCCTAAAACCCCCCAAAATGGTGCTGGTGCCCCCAGAGACCCATCCCCATGGGACTGGAACCACCACAGACCCATCTCCATGAACCTACAACCCCCAGAAATGGGACAGGGACCCCCAGAGACCCCTCCCTATGGGCCTGGGATCCCCAGAATGGGGCTGGGACTCCCCCCATGTGAGCCACGCCCACTCCCTGCCTTGCCCCGCCCCCCAGCGTCAATCCAACCAATCAGCGCCTGGAACAATCAGTGCAGGAACGCCTTCTGCTTTGACCAATCAGATCGCACTCTCATTCTGGCCCCACCCCTTCATTGTGACATCACAAGCGGCCTTGACACTCAGCCCCTCACCACTATGACATCACTGCGCTCTCATTGGCTGTCGGCGGGAGGGCGGGGCTTGCCCGGACTATAAAAGGCGTGTGCTGGCACACAGGGCTCAGTGCGGGCCCGGCGATGGGAGCGGCGGCGTTGGAGGCGTCAGAGCCCCGGGAGCGCCCCGGCGCCACCTCTGGCAACGGACAGCGGTGAGGAATGCCCCGGGGGAGAGGGGGGAGGACCCCGCCAGAGCATCCCATGGGACAGTGAGCACCGAGAGCGGCGGGGCATCGCCCTGGAACGAGGACGATGGAACCGGGAGGACCAGGGGAACCAGCGGAGCATCCCTGGGGCTGAGGAAGGGGAACACCGACACAGCATCCCCCCGGGGCAATGAGCATTTAGGCATTGTAGAGAGTTGTTTAGTATGTCACATGGGTGAGAAGTTTAGGTTTTACAATTTTTAGCATATTGTAGATTGTTATAAACGCCAATCACTTGGTTTTTAAAATTTTAAAAGTTTAATAATAATAAAATGGTTATAAAAATAGTAATACAATTAGAGTAATGAAAATTTAGAGTTAGGACAATTACAAGACAATAAAAAGCAAAGAATTACGGACGTCCGGATGCTCTCGGGCACTTAAGCCCAATAAGCATGCCTTGTGAACAAAGGAATAATCTTTAAAAGCAGTAGCCTGTTGCATATTCATACATCTCATACATGATGCATAAGTTCCTTGCAAATTAAGAACTTTTCTGGTTTTTGTCAACTTCTTCCCCTTAATCCTGGTGGTTCCATAAAGACGGAGAGAAGGTGGAAGAATGTTTGTCTTTTCCGATAAGGAGGCAGTAATTCTTTATGAGCCCCCATCATTGTCATCTCTGTGTGAAGAGTTTCTTCATTATCTCATCTCTTGCTTGAGTTAGTAAAAAAAACCCCACATACATAGGCTCTATTTTAACTACAAAACTACATATACCATACTATTAAAATGTTAATACAGCACTTCTAATCAATATAACATAATACATATAGTATTCAATTTAATATTTGCAAAAAGCCAATCATAAAATATGCATTTTTCACAACTAACACAGCAGGCAAAACGCCAAAGAGGAGGGGGGGTGAGCTCACTCTCACCCGACCTAAGCTGTAGTACGCGCCGGCGGCCACCAGATGTCACCAGAGGACACAAGGAAAAACGACGCACCACAGCTTTGGTCACCATGAAGAGACGAATTTATTTTTTCTGACTCCAATCATTTATAGTTCTCAAAAGGTGCAAGTGGATTGGAAGGTGAACGTGCCACCTCTCCAACGACACTGGACAAACTACCAGTCTATAAAATTTCTCCGCCTCTATGAAAGAATGCAAAACAAGAGGTTGTTTACAGAAAGTTGCGTGAGAAAGCTCTCTACAAGAATGTAAATTCAGAAGGCTTTAGAAAATCCTAAGAAATCAGGGCGACAGGGTCACAGTCAAAGTCAGCAGGCAAAAGAAAGGATTTGCTGAGGAATGATCTTGGATCAAGCCAAACATTTACAGTCAGGGCAGTCAATTGGTACAGATGGGGGTACACTCTGGGGGTGCAGCTAAGGCCATGAGGTCACAGCAGGCTCTGGGGTCACAGCAGGCTGAGGTCACAGCAGGCTCTGAGGTCCCAGAGGTGCCAGAGCCCTGTGCTTGCACCAAACCACAGAACCCCTTTTAGGTTTTTTTTGTTGTTGTTGACTCCCTGGGAGCACTTGTAGTTCTCCACCCCTGCTATTTTTAAATTCCTCCAATTGCATTTTCAGGGGACACTGGTTAACCCAGTGCCCAAGGTTCTTACAAAGCAGGCGTGGCTTTGTGGGGTCAACCATTGCTGGTCCTCACTGCTGCCCAGTGTGCCGCTGTGCTGATGGAATGGGCACTGGGCTGGCAACGGCGACTCTCTGTGGTGGTCTTGGCAGCAGCTTTGGTCTGGTGTCCTGAGCCACACTCCTCAGAGGCACTTTCCTGTTACAAACTAGAAGCATATCTTTTAGTGTGGGGGGGTTCTAAAGGTAAGCTTAAAATCGCAGCTCGACATTGTTCATTCTCATTTGCAAATGCCATTTCCTCTAAAACTTCTTCCCTTGCATTTTCTTTCCTAACCTGGATTTCAATAGCTCTAGTTAACCTTTCCAGAAATTTCAAAAAAGGCTCTGATGGTAGCTGTGTGATCTTACTATATGGCTCGAGAGGGCCGTCAGGTTGAAGGGCAAAGAAGGCTTTTTCAGCTGCATCTCTGACTCTCTCAAGGACTACCACAGGGATTACTGCAGCTTGGACTGGGGCCAGAGACCACTGACCCTCACCGGAGAGATGCTCGATGGTAATTGGCACACCACTGGCATCCTTTGCTGTGTTTGGATCAGCATGCAAGTCTGGGAGGGCCTCTTTCAGCAGTTGTTTCCATGCCACTTCCCATAGTTTGAATTCTGTAGAGGTCATGAGGCACGAAAAAAGCTGTTTTAAATCATGTGGGACTAGCACAGTCCTACCCGGTTCGGCCTTTAAAGGCCACGGAAGCACGGGCTCTGTGGGCCATACTGTTGGTGTGTTTTGCAAATCTCTCTTATTATTTGCTGTGCAAAAGCTTTCCAATTAGCAGCTGTGGCTCCTCCCCCTTGCCCTGCATGCTGATATGAGACAGGGGCGAGTGAGAAATCGGGACCCTGCGTTGGCTCTGCAGTTCCCGGCTGCTTTTCCCTTGAACGGGAAGCATTGGGATCACTGGTGTGGCTACAGGGGCGAGCAGTGGGCGAGCCCCCACCGTGGGAACCCGGGCAGGGGGCGGGGCCACCGTGGGAACAGGGGGCGGGGCCACCGTGGGAACAGGGGGCGGGGATCTCTGGTGACGTCACATCGGCAGACGCCCCCTGGGGGTAGGGGCGGAGCTGAGGGAGTGCCAGGTAAGGTGGGGGAAGGGAAGGTATCACGAGGATCGGGGGGGTGAGGGGAAAGAAAGGATTTTTGGGATGCTGAGGGGAATCATGGGAAGAAGGAGACCAGGTAGGGCGTGGTGCCACCTGGCATCCTCCATTTTCTTGGCTCTCTGGGGACTGGGAGCCATTTGGGTGGTCATTGCTCTCCAAAAAACCAACACGTGCTCGGGGTTTCTGGGCTGGGGAGACAGGGTGGGGAGAATTCCACGCGGTCTGGTCAGGACTTTGTGGACAGAGGGACTCGGGCATTCTAAGATGCTCAGAGAGCTGGCTTCCCTGGGCGTGAGCAGAGTCTGCTCTCCTTAAAATACCGAGTTTTGGGGAAGAGGGTTCAGAACTGGGGTGGGGAGAAATAGGAAGAGCAGGGGTACATTCCTTGTTAGTTGGCTTTTCCTTCACTTCCCTTTGCTTGAGTAAAGCTGATTGAACTTGCAAACTCCAAAACACAAATTCGGCTGAAGACGTGTCCCCAGACCTTCCCAAGGTTATCAATTTGTGACCCATTGTGTCCCAAAAGTGGGTATTGTGGACTTGTTCAGGAGAAACTTGCGGGAAATGTAGAAAAAGCCACCTTATAAACTGTTTCAATTTTCCCTTAGAAAATTATACATTTCCACTAACTAGCATTCCTATAATCTGATAATATACGCCTTTCTGTGCTGTGCTTAGCTTAGCCCCCATTGTAGATGTAAAAGGCACAGCCCAACCTCACACCGACAAAAAACAAACCCGAATTCGGTACCGATTTCCAAACACCGCGGTTAAGAAGCGAAAACACGCAGCTTTTAGCCCTGCCCAGTGCAGCAGCCTGTGCGGCTTTTAAAACTGCCGCCGGCAGCAGCAGGGATCCCCCGCGCCATGCGGAGGAGCCGCGGCTCAGCGCCGCCCACGTCCGGCGAGAAAGCCCGAGCCATGGTTCTGCCCCCGCTGCCCGCGCCCTCCCGCCGCTCCCGGGAGCCGCCGCCGCCGCCCGCTGTGCCGCGGGAGAATCCGAACGCCCCGCATTGCGCTGAGGGGGCGGGCAGAGCCCCCCGCTCCCCCTGAGCCAGCGGCGCTGCCGCTGCCACGCGGGTTTTAAAAACGGCAGAGCCGCGCCGTCCGGGGCTATCGCTCCCGACCCCGCGGGGCTGCGCAGCCTTGCCGTGCTCGAAAGAAGAGCGAAAAAGAACAAGTCCCTCGTCAGGGACTGTTTCTGAGCTCCCCACCCCGCTATGGAGCGGGGATACTCACCCAAATCGGTGTCCTGGTCCGGCGGGGTCTTCTCTTCACCTGAATAGGACTCCTCGGGGCAGGAGGAGCTGCCCTGTTCTTCCTCTGGGAAGGTCTGGCTCACCAAAAAGGAGGTGCGCTTCCCAGAGGTGCAGGACATCCACAAGTACTCTGTGGATAAAGCCCAAAGTGTCTCCTGGAGAGCTATGTCCTCAAAGCTCTGCCAGTGGACGCCAAGCTGCCTTAAAGCCTCTCCGTGGTCTTGTGAGGCTCTGAGAGCTCCGGAGTGTCCCATCGGTGCGGCAGGGTGGGGCCAACCTCCACGTCAGGTTGCCAAAATATTGGTGTTACCGATATCGAGGACAGGATGTGCCTTGGCTTGTCTGGCCCTGCTGCTGAACCGAATAGCAGCCACTGCGGTGTTTCACCCCAGAGACACTTTTGCCTGGCTGGATGTTGCAGCTGGGAGCATGGAGACAAGTCCAGACATGCCAGAGCTCCGGTGGCGGCGGGATGGAGTGAGTGGAAGCACACTGGGGGCAACTGGGATTTACTGGGAGAGCCCAAGAGTGACTGGGATCACAGAGGAATCATAAAGGAAATTACTGGAATAATACTGAGAGTATCTGGGAGTGACTGGAATCATACTGGGTGACTCGGAGTGACTGGGACCACACTGGAGGCAAATGGTAGCATAATGGGAGTGACTGGGTTCATACTGGGATCATACTGGGAAGGACTGGAACCATACTAGGAGTGCCTGGAACTATTATGGGGTGAATGGGAACATGCTGGGACCATACTGGGATGATACTGGGAGTGACTGGGATGATACTGGGATCACACTGAGTGTAACTGGAAGTGACTGGGACCATACTGGGGGTGACTGGGAGCCACAGGTCCAATGCTGGGAGTGACCTGGGGGGAACTGGGGCAACTGGCCCAGCTGGGGCTCAGGGTTGTTCTCCCCCAGGGCTGCCCCAGGTCCTGCTGCCACCCCCGGCCCCACAGAGCTGAGGGACAGGGGACAGCCAAAAGACAGGGGACAGGGACAGGGCACAGCTGAGGGACAGGGGGGACAGCCAAGGGACAGGGGACAGCCAAGGGACAGGGCACAGCCAAGGGACAGGGCACAGCTGAGGGACAGGGCACAGGGACAGGGCACAGCCGAGGGACAGGGCACAGCCAGGGAACACGGCCTGGCCGAGGGACACTGAGCTCCAGCACTTTGGGCTGTTGCCCTTGGGCTCCCAGCACAGGCCCAGGGGCAGAATCCCCTCCAGAAACTGGTGTTTGCTTTCAGCTCTGCTCTGGAACATTCCCCAGGAGCCCTGCAGTGGCTGCAGCACGGCCGGGTGCCCGGAGCCACCAAAGCCGCTCCGGCAGTGCCCTCCTGCCCCAGGCAGGGCACACAACACCCAAGGAAAGGCTCGTGCTGGGCTCAGAGCAGGGACAGGGCTCTCCCCTGGCGCTGGCCTTCCCCTCCCACACCCACCTTTGTGCTCCAGAGCCTCCCGACCATATCTGATGTATTTTGGGGGCCCTTCCACACAGGTGTGTCCCAGGTAATGCTTCATCTGCTCCACCATGATCCCTTTGGATTCCCAGCACCTCTGGGTGATCCAGGCAGCACCGTCGGACACTGCAAATCTCCCGGATCCCAGCTGGAAGCAGATGAAATCCCAGCCCTCGTAGCCATACCGGTGGGATCCATTGGACAGGAGGTCACAGCTGGAAACCACCTGCACCCTGTGCAGACCTGGGAACGAGGCGAGAACAGACCCATGGAGTCGTGTCCCAGCCACAGGGAGCCCCTTGAAGCTCCCTGGATTCCCATCCCAGCCCCAGAGATCCCCCCTCATTCCCACAGATCCCATCCCAGCCCCACAGAGTCCTCCATTCCCACAGATCCCAGCCCAGCCCCTGGCTCCCCCCACTCCCCCTGCTCTGGTTGTACCGGCCCCGTCTCCAGGTCACTGTCGGCCACAGGCCGGTTCCTGTCTTTGAGCCGGATCTGGCTATTCCAATGTCCCAGCTCTGTCTATCCCAATATCCCGGCTCTGGCTGTCCCAATGTCCCACCTCTGTCTATCCCAATGTCCCAGCTCTCGCTATCCCAATGTCCCAGCTCTCGCTATCCCAATGTCCCAGCTCTGGCTGTCCCAGTATCCTGGCTCTGGCTATCCCAATGTCCCAGCTCTGCCTATCCCAATATCCCAGCTCTGGCTATCCCAGTATCCCAGCTCTGGCTGTCCCAATATCCCAGCTCTGGCTATCCAATATCTCAGCTCTGGCTGTCCCAATATCCCAGCTATGGCTTTCCCAATATCCCGGCTCTGGCTATCTCAATATCCCGGCTCTGGCTATCCCAATATCCCAACTCTGGCTATCCCAATGTCTTGGCTGGCAGAGCTGGGAAGGAGGTTCAGAGGCTCAGACTCAAGGAAAGGGGGTTCAGGGACTGGGAGAGCTGGGATGGGGTGTCCAGGGAATCCTGTGCCCAGGAAAGGGGGTGCCAGGGCTCCTGAATGTGGGGAAAGGAGCGGCTGGGGGCTGGGAAAGGCAGGAATAGGGGCTCAGGGGTCCCAGGTCAGGGAAAAGAGTGGGGCTGGGGGCTGGGAGAGGCGAGGGGCCGGGAACAGGTTGTGTTTGTGCCGGGTAAGGGGGTGCAGGGGGGTCTGAGTGCCAGGCAAAGGGGTAAAAGGGTGTGTCAGTTCTCAGGAATGGGGGTGCAGGGGGGTCTCAGGGTCACAGAAATGGGGGGCAGGGACGTGGAGAGGTAGAAGGGAATTCCAGGGGGTCCTTGAGCCCAGGAAAGGGGAGTCCAGGGTTTCCCAAAAAGGGGGTACCGGGTACTCCTTCACACCAATGCAGCATTAAGAAGCAGCATTCTTTATTCAGCCGGGTGCACGGGGGATAGCTCCTCCCAAAGCCGAGCATGCTGAGTACAGGAAAGTTTCTGTTCATATTCTGTATTTTGCACACATATTCACTGATTGTCCTGGACTGAACATACATCTGATAATCATTTCCCCAAAATCATTAACATAGTTCCCCTCCCCATTTGCATGTGTTCTTC
The DNA here is from genome assembly GCF_031753505.1 of Anomalospiza imberbis. Taxonomy (NCBI): domain Eukaryota; kingdom Metazoa; phylum Chordata; class Aves; order Passeriformes; family Viduidae; genus Anomalospiza; species Anomalospiza imberbis. Next base: position 141,153 of record NW_027100049.1, read on the forward strand.
TGTCCTGGGGCTCTCTCTGGTGGTCCCTGGTGGTCGTGGACCCCAATGTTCCCATGGGCCTGACTGAGCTGACAGGACACTGAGGCTGGTGAACTTCCAGTTCCCCTTCTGACACAATGGGAATTGTGTGGTTTCCAAAGGGCTGGGGTTTTGGAGAACAAGCTCCAGGTGTCAGCTCACCTGGTGGAGACAATTTATCATCTGGTAACATGAGGTCACAGAGTGATCTATGACATCACATGAGTGATCTATGACAGAATGGTCCATGACATTAGGAGTGGGTTGTGTGAGGCTGTCACAAAGCTTTGCCATCATAGGCCATCTCTGTGACATCCCAGAGCAGGCTGTGACATCACAGAGGGGCTGTGTGACATTCCAGGAGGGCTGTGTGAGGTCACTGGGTTGGTCACTCCGCCCCAGCTCACTCTCACAGTTTCTCCCAACAAGTCCAATGCTGTTCATGCCCAGTGGGGTCCCTGTCCTCCGGTATCCCCCCGGTCCACCTGGAGCCACAGTCTCCACCAAAGGATGTTCCACAGGATCCACCCCTGACCCTGACATGGGGAAAAGAGGCCAGGGCTGTGTGACCAGGACATCAAGGATGTGGGTTATCCAGGTCCCTGTGGCCTGGCTTGGGTTCCCCAGGGCAGGAAAGATGTCTGGCAGCTGGAGCAGGGTTAGGGAAGGGCCTCCAAGGTGGGGCTGGAGCCCTTGGGCTGTGAGCAGAGGCTGAGGGAGCTGGGCTTGTCCAGCCCGGAGCAGGGAAGGCTGAGGGGCTCCTCATCCCAGCCTGGCAGTGCCAGCGAGGAGGGGAGGGAGAACACAGAGCCAGGCTCTTCACCAGGGGCCTGCTGGGAGACAAAACCCAATGGGTGGAAGGGGCAAGAGGGGAGATCAGCCAGGCCAGAAGGAGATGAAATGAGTCAGGCTGGTTTCAGCATTTCCTCAACACCAAAAGCAGACGGACCTCCCTTCTCCATCCACCACTGACAGCTCTGCAAATCAGGAATTGTTTGAGCTGTTTTGCCTCCACTCCAGGACGAGCATCCTGATAGAAGAACTTAATTGTGTTTATATCTATCACAAAACCACGTTTGTATAAAATCAATAATAGTATGGAAATCACTTGTGGATGCTGGACTCATCAGACACTGCTGGGACATTGCATGGGATGTTGCACATAGCTCAGGGAAGAGTGTGATTGCTATTAAATTGTGTCCTGTTCAACCATGGCCTGTTGGCCATGAAGAGAAACTTTCTGTGCCTCTGAGTCTCTCCAGTTCCTGACCCCCAAAGGACACAAACCTGATGAGTTGTGGCTCCCGCTCCAGTGGTGGCACTTGGACCTTCCTCCATCCCCAGAGCAGAGCTCCCTTGTCCCAGAAAGTCTCTGGCAATGCAGGGATGAAGGAAACAGGACAGGCTGTGGGGATCAGGGGCAGGGCACGGCCAGGGATTTGGGGTGGTTGTGAGCCCAGGGCAGGACCCGGCCCTTGGCCTTGGTGAACCTCATCCAATTGTCCTGGGCCCATGGCTCCAGCCTGTCCAGATCCCTCTGCAGAGCTTCCTGCACAGCCACACTCCCACCCAGCTTGGGCTCACCTGGGAACTGACTGAGGGTGCCCTCGATGGCCTTGTCCAGATCAGCAATCAAGAGATTTCACTGACCTGGCCCCAATCCTGAGCCCTGGGGACACCCCTGGGTGTGACTCCATTCCTCAGCTGCTCTGAGTGCCAGGGGGTGGATGAGGGAAATGGTGGGGAGGGGATAGGGACAAATTGTTATTGATTGTCAGCCATGAAGGGTCTTGATTTACACATTAATTCAGACAGCATTAGGAGGTGCTGGGGGTCAATATCAATTGGACATTGCTGATATCCATCTCTAAACAGGAAAAATTGGTAAAGAAAACAGGACAAAACAGTTCTCTCTGCATAGTTTTCGAAACAGTATATTCACTTTAAATACACTACTGAAATCTGTCTAATTCATCACAGAAGAATTGAAAACGTCAATTATTCCCATGGGCTTTTCTTGTTTGGAAGTTTTAAACAAATCTTTATGAGCCTTTCTCACTGAATTCCTGAACGGAAGAGCTCAAGAAAGAAGAGGCCTGTGGAGTAGTAAAATTCATCAGCAACCTCCAAGTGGCTGAGTCTCCATCCCCATCAGAGAAGCAATGAACAGAAATGGGCACAGATTAGATTGTCCTAGATTAGGGCAAATTTGGGAGAAGACTTCCGGAAGGAGCCCCCAGAAAGCAAACCTTCACGGCCCCTTCCCCACCTGGTTTGGGAAGAACTCCCTCGGAGAGTAGTGGAAAAAAACCTGTTTATTTAACAAGCAAAACACTCCCCAGTACAAAAACAACACCAGATGACAAAACTCTTTCACTGTTCTGAAGAGATGACAAATTCAGAAAGTCTCTCCTGGGGGTGGTTGTCCAGTTCTCAGTCTCCAGTGCTGGGGATGGCTGCTGCAGGTCACAAAGTGCAGGCTCTCGGTGTCTCTTGGTGTTTCCCAGGTCCCGGTCTGGAGCAGGTTCAGATGCTATTCAGGAAAGGGAAAGGGAAGGAGGAAAAAAAGCAATCCAGGGTAAAAATTGGACTGCCTAGCCTAGCTAAACTAACTAATAAGCAAAAGTAAAAGAAAAGCGAAAAGCAAGCAAGCAAGCCAAGCCTCTCCTATACACAGACCATGGGGGGAGTTGAGCCGGCTGATAAAAAGACAAAACAATCCTTCATTTTCAGAGTCAGTCCTGATGGCGCAGAACATAATATCAGGCATAAACAGAACACATGACTGGGGATACAAGCACCATAACGTCACCCGAAGACAGCTTTGTGGCTGCCACAGCTCTGGGATGGGCCCTGGGCCTGGAGCAGGAGCAGCTCTGGAGGGCCCCAAGGCCGGGCTCTTGTGCTGGCCTGGGCAGATGGGATGGCAGCAGGGGCTGCAGAGCTCTCAGCACCTCAGCCCGAGGGGAGCAGGGCACCCAGGGAGCCTCCTTTGGCCTTGGCCAAGCCCCTTCCCCCATGGCTGGGGCTGAGTCCTGGCTGAGCTGCAGCTGCTGCTGTGCCCTGGCCAGGGGCTGAGGCCGTGGGGCCAGTGGCCAGAGCAGCCTGGGCTGAGCAGAGCTGTGGGGCCAGAGCCGGCTGGGCTGTGCTGGGGAGAGGCCCTTGGTGCTGCACAGAGCTCAGGGCAGCTGGCAGAGCTTGCAGGGAGCTGGGCTGGGCTCAGAGAGCCTGGCACAGAAACCATCAGTGTCCATCCCAGCCTGGCTGAGCGTGCAGGGCAGGACTCAGCCCAGGCCTTGTGGGGCAGGGCCAGCGCCTGTGCAAGGCATGGAAAACAGGCAAGTGCCCGAGAGAGGAGGCTGCTCTGTGCCCTTGGGGGCATGGACACAGCAGGAACACTCAGGAGCCCAAAGAGCCTCCATGGCTGTGCTGGAGACCAAGGCTGGAGCAGGGAAATGCAGGGCTGCTGCGCCATGGGGAGGGCATTGAATTCCAGCACACACCTCAGCTCTCTGATGGTCCCGGCACCATGCTGGGCCCTGTTTCAGGCTGGAGCAGAGCGGATGTTGATGGCACAGGAGCCCTGCGGGGCTGGCAGGGACCTGCAGCTTGCAAGGTGCTCTGCTCTCCCTCAGCTCCTCTCTGAGAGATCCAATCCCAGCTCGGCACCTCAGGGCACAAGTGGCACTGCCTGTCCATGGGCACACAGCTGGTGTCTGCCTGGAAAGGGGCACAGGTGTTAATACTTGTACATTTCATATTATACAAGGACATTTTTTATTATCTGCATCACTTGACTACTTTTAAGAAACATCAATTTTCTGATGTACTGATGGCAGAAGGAGAAGAAATACTGATCTTCCCATCTCCTTGAGTCACCAATATTCTGTTTATTCTTTCCTCTCCCTCTTCCTTCAGGTATTTCCAGTTCTCCTGTTGAAATGGCCATGTCTAAGGACATCTCTGCACTAGACCAGGTGGATCTATGTACTTCCCGTTGCACCCAGATTTCCCCCTCCAGATGCTTTCTGGTCATTCAAATGTCTCTCAATGGACTGGTTTCACTGTTTTGCACATCAGGGAGTGGCCCAATCTTTCTGAAGTTCAAATAAATATTAAATACATCTTACTATTTTTAAATCTATAATAGAATTACCTTTTCTTGTGTCTTTGTCTAAAACTGTTCCTGTACAGAAGTCCCTCGGGGATGGGGGACATGTCAGATGCTGCTGGGACATCACAGAGAGCTGAGGGAAGAGCTGTGATGGTTATTAAACTGTTCAAATGTTCAACTTGTGTTTGTTGGCCAGAAACCTTTCTGTGCCTCTGAGTGTCACCATCCCTGAGCCCAAAGGACACAGACCTGATGAGTTGTGGTTCCCACTGCAGGGGCACTTGGACCTTGGCTCTGCACAGGAGAGCTCTTCATCCACTTTCCCTCTTTTCCTCCCTCTGGGCATGGAGGGAGCTCCTGACTTCAGCCCGTGACTCGTGTGTACAAAGAGCAAATCTGGGCAGAATCAGGGCAGGGAGGGGTTGGGGGGCCTTGGGATCTGTGCTGGGCACAGAAGGTGTTTTCCATTGCTCTGAGACTGTCTGCTGTGCAAAGTGGATTTAATATCCAGCAGAGGAATGACTTTTGCATTTGGTGGAGCTGTGCCTTCCCTTGGGTTTGTTGGCTGACAAGAAATGAACATCCCTCTGTGTCTCGGGCAGCTCCTTCTCCAGGGAAAGCAGGTGGGAGTTGGAGCCAAGGAGCTGAAACCTGCAGGTGCAGCCTGGGCTGGAGGGAGCTCAGATTTGCACAAGGCTGCTCTGAGTGCCAGGGCTTGGATGGGGGAAATGGTGGGGTGGGGGTAGGGACAGAGTCTGATTGATTGTCAGCCATGAAGGGTCTTGATTTTCATATCTATTCCAACTGCATAAGGAGGTACTTGGATTCAGTGTCAATTGGAGAGTGCACATACCAATGTATTAACAGGGAAGAGAAACCTAAACAGGACCAAAAAATCTTTTCTCACTGTCTTTTTAAATCTAGTGTATTCACTTTGAAGAGGCTTCTGTAATTGGGCTAATTAACCACAAATTTTTTGAAAACTTACATTATTCCCAGAGGTTTCGCTTGTTAAGCTGTTCTGAATGTTAATGAGCTCTGGGACACTGAATTCCTGAACTGAAGAGCTGAAGGCTGAAGAAGCCTCTGGAGCAGTAAAATTCAGCAGCAGCCTCCAAGCTGCTGAGGATGTCAGCAGCCCCCACTGAGGCCATCCCTGCCCAGAGACCGTGGGGGAATGGGCAGACAAGGAGAGCGTCCCTGGGGCTGGGGCAGCAGAACTCAGAGGCACCAGCGGCTCCAGCTGGGAAATGGAGTGTGGAATGGGGCTGTGAAAGCCCTGCCTGGGCTGTGCCAAGCAGGACACACAAGCCCTGACCCCCATCCCCCAAACAACTCTCTCAAGGAGACATTTAAGAGGAATTACAATTGTTTGTGTCCTCTGAGTTGGATGCACTGGAGAAATACCAACAAGAGACTCTCAGGAGCTGAAAAAAACAAAACCTTTTTTGGGGAACTGTAAAAAAATTAGAGAAACTTTGGCAAAATGTCTTATAGAACATTCAACCAACAAAAAATGCTTCTCAAAGCATTAACTTGGCCCATTCGACTTCACAAACTTTTCAGTTTTAAGTTAATCAAAATTTGCAAGACGACAGACATAGAAGAAGTAGACACAGAAAGAGAGAAAAATAAGATTTAGAGAAGCACACAGAGAGCTACCAACTCCTGGATTCCAGCATTGGTTCAGATAGAAATTCCAAGAGGAGGTAGGGTCAAGATGTGTGCTTGCCTTGTACTCAGCCTTAAATGCCCCTTGGTGTTCCTGGGCCCTCCCCCAGGTGGGACTTGGGGTCATTTGTTCACTCAGGAGCTGGGCTGGGGGCTCCAGAGGTGGCTGTGGAGCATTGCCTGTGCTGTGCCAGGGACTGGCAGACACTGCTGGGCTGGGATAGAGGCTCTGGGGGGATTGGGGTTCCAGGGCAGGGCAGGGCTGGGGTTCCAGGGCAGGGCAAGGCTGGACCTGCCCCTTCCTCCCCACACATGAAATGTTTCCAGCCAACAATCTCCTCCAGTCTGTCACAACAGGCAGTGTTGGAGGTGAAATCCCAGTTCATGCCATGGGCACCTGGACAAGAAGGACAGTTATTTTCCATAGGAAGGAAAGCCCCAATACTTGGCCAATTTCTGTTTTGATTGCCTGTATTTTGTTTGGTTTTGTTGTTGCTTTGTTTCCTTGGTGTGCCTGAAGTGTCCAGTCAGGAGCAGAGTGACTCTTGCCAAGGAACTTTGTGGTGCTGTCAGTTAATATTAAATCTGTTTTTTGCTGATCCCCTGCCGGGGATTTTTTCAGCGCTCTCAAGCCCTCGTTGGTAACAGGGTGAAGGACTCCTGGCCCAGGCTCTGGCCCTGAGGGAAACGGGGACGCTGCCGGGGGGTCCCTGTCCCCCTGTCAGGCTCTGGGGTGGATCTCATGGAACATCCTCTGGGGGAGGCTGCGGCGCCAGGGGCGGGAGGGACCCGGGGGGACAGGGGACCCTGCTGTGCACGAGCAGCGTTGGACTTCCCTGGGGGAACTGGGAGGGGGGGGCTGGGGTGGAGTGACCTCCCCAGTGACCTCACACAGCCCCGGTGATGTCACACACACCCCTGTGATGTCACACAGCCCTATGTGATGTCACACAGCCCCTGTGATGTCACACAGCCCACTCTGAGATGTAACAGGCCACCTGTGATTTCATACAGGTGTCCTGTGATGTCACAACCTGCTCTTTGAGGTCCCAGTCTGCTCTGTGATATCACAAAATCTGCCTTGTGATGTCACAGCCCAGCCTGTGATGTAACAGACACTCTGTGATGTCACAGCCAGCTCTATGATGGCACAGCCACCTTTGTGAAGTTATGCAGCCTCGCTGTGATGTCACAGCCTGCTCTGTGATTTCTCAGTCAGCTCTGTGATGTCACAACCCACTCTGTATTGTCTCAGCCTTCTCTGTGACATCACACAGCTGCTCTGTGATGTCACAGAGCCCTTTTCTATGATGGCAGAGTCTTCTCTGTGGCCTCACAGCCCATTCTGTGATGTCACACAGCCAGCCTGTAATGTCACAGCTGACTTTGGGACATCACAACCTCCTCTGTGATGTCACAGCCTGCTCTGTGATGTCACATCCTGCTCTGTGATGGCAGAACTCACTTAACATGTCACACAGCACCTCTGTGGGCTCACAGACCCACCCTGTGATGTCACAACACCTTCAATGATGGAACACAGCCACCCTATAATGTCACAGCACACTCTTTGGCCTCACAGCTTGCTCTGCTCTGTGATGTCATACAGGCATGCTGTGATGTCACAGCCTGCTCAGTGAGGTCACATAATAAACCAGGGATGTCACAGCCAACTATATGATGTCACAACCTGGTCTGTGATGTCACAGAATCACAGAACTGCTGGGTTGGAAGAGACCTTCAAGATCATCAAGTCCAACCCATGCCCTAACACCACCTCAGCTAAACCATGGCACTGAGTGCCACATCCAGTCTTTTTTTAAACATATCCCATGATGGTGACTCCACCACCTCCCTGGACAGACAATTCCAGTAATTTATCACCCTTTCCATAAAAAAAAAAACCTAATATCCAATCTAAATTTCCCTTGGTGCAGCTTAAGACACTGTCCCCTGGTCCTGTCAGTTGCTGTGAGGAGGAAGAGACCGACCCCCACCTGACTGCAACCACCTTTCAGGGAGTGTGGAGAGTGATAAGGTCACCTCTGAGTCTTCTCCAAGCGAAACAACCCCAGCTCCCTCAGCTGTTCCTCACAGGACTTGTGTTCCAAGCCCCTCACCAGCCTTGTTGCCCTTCTCTGGTCACGCTCCAGCCCCTACATGTCCCTCCTAAATTGGGAAGCCCAGAACTGGACACAGCATTAGAGGTACGGTTTCACTACAGGGGAAGAATGCCAAGTGCACCAGTGCCAAGTACAGGGGAAGAATGACCTCCCTGCTCCTGCTGGCCACACCATTCCTGATCCAGGCCAGCAGCCATTGGCCTTCTTGGCCACCTGGGCACACTGCTGGCTCATGTCCAGCCTGCTGTCGACCAGTGCCCCCAGGTCCCTTTCAGCCTGGGCACTGTCCAGCCACGCCATCCCCAGCCAAGAGCTGTGCAGGGGGTTATTGTGGCCAAAATGCAGGACTGGGCACTTGGACTTGGTAAACTTCACCTTCTCGAACTCTGTCCATTCCTCCAACTTTTCCATGTGTCCCTGCAGAGCCCTCCTACTTCCCAACAGATGGACACACGCTCCCAGCTTAGTGTCATCTGCAGATTTAATAATGAAAGCCTCAATCCCCTCATCCATGTGGTCAACAAAAACATTGAACAGAGCTGGCCCAGCACAGAGCCCTGAGGGACAGCACTGGTGACTGTCCCCAGCTGGATGCAGCACCGCTCACCACCACTCTCTGGGCCGGCCATCCAGCCAGTTCTGAACCCAGCACAGAGTGCTCCTGGCCCAGCCGTGGGCTGCAGCTTTTCCAGGAGTGTGCTGTGGGAGACAGTGCCAAAGGCCTTGCTGGAGTCCAAATAGACAACATCCACAGCCTTTCCTGCATCCACCAGGAGGGTCACCTGGTCATAGAAGGAGACCAGGTTGGTCAGACATGTCCTAGCCCTCCTAAACCCCTGCTGGCTGGGTCTGACACCCTGGCCATCCTGGAAGTGCTGTGTGATGGCACTCAGTGTAAACTGCTCCATGACCTTACTGGCTACTGAGCGCCGGCTGACTGGCCTGTAATTACCAGGATCCTCCTTCCGACCCTTGCCATGAATGGGTGTCACATTGGGCAGCTTCCAGTCATCTGGAACCTCACCAGTGAGCCAGTGCTGCTGGTAAATGGTGGAGAGCGGCTTGGCAAGCTCATCTGCCAGTTCCCTCATCACCCTGGGGTGGAACCCATCTGGTCCCATGGATTTATGAACATCCAAGCAGCTCAGCAGGTCTCTGACTGCCTCCTCTTGGATAACAGTGGCCCACTCTGCTCCCTGACACCATCTACCAGCCCAGGAGGAGAGTTGTCCTGAAGGCAAATCATTTTCTCACTAAAAACTGAGGCAAAAAATGTTGTTAAGCACCTCTGCCTTTATCTCATCTGCAGTTATTAAATTCCTTTCCACATCTAATAAAGAACAATGGTTGGTCTTACCCTTCCTTTTACCATTGATATATTTGTAAAAACATTTTTTATTAGCCTTTACAAAAGCTGCCATTTTAAGTTCAAACTGAGCTTTAGCCTCCCTAATTTCTTTCCTACATGCCCTAGCAACTCCTAGTATTTAATACTTTCTGAGAGACCTGACCCTCCTTCCAAAGATGATACATCCTCTTTTTATTCCTACGTTCCTTCAAAACCTCCTAGCCCATCCAGGCTAGATGTTTGCCTTGTCAACTCGTCTTTCGGCACACAGGGACAGTCTGTTCCTGTGCCCTCGAGATCTCTGTTTTGAAGCTTCCCACCTTTCCTGAACTCTTTTGTTTTTAAGGGCTGCTTCCCAAGGAACTCTCTGAATAAGTCTCCTAAGTAGGCCAAAGTCTGCCCTCCAAAGTCCAATGTAAAAATCTTACTGGTTTTCCTCGAGACTTCACCAAATATTGAGAATTCTATAATTTCATGATCACTGTGCCCCAAGCGGCCTCCAACCACCACATCTCCCACCAGCCCATCTCTATTTACAAACAACAGATCTAACATAGTCCCTCTCCTGGTGGGCCCACTCACCAGCTGTGACAAAAAAATTGTCCTCCACAAACCCTAAAAATTTCCTGGACTGCCTCTTTTCAGCTGTATTGAGTTCCCAGCAGATGTCCAGCAGGTTGAAGTCACCTACAAGAATAAGGGCTAATGATCCAGAAATATTCTCTAGCTGCTTATAGAATGAGTTGTCCACCTCTTCTTCCTGGCTGGGTGGACAATAACAGACTCCCAGAAGGATGTCAGCCTGGTTGGCCTTCCCCCTAATTCTCACCCATAGACATTCAACTCCATCTTCATTAGTTTCAACATCTGTAGCATCAAAACCCTCCCTAATGTAAAGGGCCACCCCTCCACCTCTTCTCCCTTTCCTGTCTCTCCTGAAGAGCTTGCAGCCATCCAGTGCAGCGCTCCAGCCATGTGAGTCGTCCCACCCTGTTTCTGTGATGGCAATTACATCACAGCTCTGCTGCTGCACCATGGCCTCCAGCTCTTCTTGTTTGTCACCCATGCTGTGTGCATTGGTGTACATGCACCTCAGCTGAGCTGCTGATTTCACCCCTAACTCAGGCTTACCACCAACGAGCCTGCTTCCAGACAACCCAGCCACATCTCCCTCCCCCTTCAGACCTAGTTTAAAGCCCTCTCAACAAGTTCTGCCCGTTCATGAGCTAAAATTCTTCTGCCCTTCACAGAAAGATGGAGCGCACCTGGTCCGAGCAGGCCAGCTGCTGTAAATGTTGCCCCATGATTAAAGAATCTGAAATTTTACCAATAACACCAACCCTTGAGCCACTCGTTGATAATGTGAGCTCTCCTATTGCTTTCAGCATTTTTCTCAGACTCCAAAGGGACTGAGGAAAAGATTGTCTGTGCTCCTGTCCTATTAACCACCTGACCCAATGCCCTAAAGTCCCTTTTAATTGCCCTGACACTCCTCTTTTCAATCTCATCGCTGCCAGCCTGGGGTATCAGCAGTGGGTAATAATCAGAGGGCTGAATCAGCCCAGGCAGTGTGTCAGTGATATCCCGTACCCGGGCCCCAGGGAGGCAGCAGACCTCTCTGTGGGGTGGGTCTGGTCGACATATGGGGCCCTCTGTTCCCCTCAGGAGGGAGTCACCCACCACGATTACCCTTAATTCCTTTTTGATGTTAGAGGTGCTGATCTGTCTCACAGATGAATCATAACTGGGAGGTTCACTGGGCAGATAACTTTCTTCTAAACCATCTGGCTGACTCTCCAGATCCAGGGGATCATACAGAAACTGAAGTGGCATCGGGCTTGGGAGAGGGGGTTGGGAGGGATTTTTATTATTACCTCCTCGAGTAGGCACCCACTCCCACTCCCCTTCATCGGCCAGGTGTCCTTCTATAGCCTGACAGCGGGAGGTGTGGGAGACAGCGGGAACCAAGGAGAGCATTGCTGCCCTGCCAGACCTCATGGAACCAAGGATCCATTGTGACACTGCAGGGCGCTGGGGCACCACGGTGCCATTGTGACACTGCAGGGCCCAAGGATCCAAGGAACTTTGTGACACCAGAGGGACATTGTGACACTGGGAGGCCTCATGGAATCATGGAGACCATTGGGACACTCAGGGGCCTCATGGAACCGTGGTGACACCAAGTTGTCTGGGGGTGTTGATCTTCTGGAAAGCATGAAGGCTCTTCACAGGGACCTGGACAGGCTGGATCCAGGGCCCAAATCCAACAAGGTGAGGTTTAACAAGTCCAAGTGCCGGGTCCTGCACTCTGGCCACAACAACCCCTGCAGCACTACAGGCTGGGGACAGAGTGGCTGGACAGCAGCCAGGCAGAAAGGGACCTGCAGGGACTGATGGACAGCAGGCTGGACATGAGTCAGCAGTGTGCCCAGGTGGCCAAGAAGGCCAATGGCTCCTGGCCTGGATCAGGAATGGTGTGGCCAGCAGGAGCAGGGCAGTGATTCTTCCCCTGTGCTTGGCACTCGTTTGGCAGCACCTCGAATGCTGTGTCCAGTTCTGGGCCCCCCAATTTAGGAAGGACATGGAGGGGCTGGAGCGTGTCCAAAGAAGGGCAACAAGGCTGGTGAGGGGTCAGGAGCACAAGTCCTGTGAGGAGCGGCTGAGGGAGCTGGGGTTGTTTATCCTGGAGAAGAGGAGGCTCAGGGGACACAAGGCGGTGTCAGGGCACAGGTTGGACCTGATGATCTCCAAGGTCTTTTCCAGCCTTGCTGATTCTGGGATTCTCTGAAACCACCCTGGGAGCAGTTGCAGGAGGAGCCCTGGGCCTCCTCTTCAGAAGCTCCAGCAGCCCAGGTTCCTCAGCTTCTCCTCACAGCCCCAAAGCCCATCCTGTCAGTCCTGCAGAGCCTCTGCAGCCCCTCCTCACTGCCCAGAACAGGGAGCCCCACAGCCAGACACAGCAGCCCAGATGTGCTCCTCTGGCCTGGGGTGCCTCTGGCAAGGGAGCAGCACGAGGCACTGCAGGAGCCTGCAGACAATTCCTGCAGCACTTGTGGGATGATCCTGCTCCCCAGGGGCCGTTCCCATGTTGCCAAGTCAGGAACTGGAATGGGGAGTGGGGCCAGAGTGGAAAGGGCAAACAGGGATGGGCTGCTTGCAGGGGAGGGAACAGAGGTGGGCAAGAGGAAGAAATTTGTGGCAGAATGAGTAAAAAAAGCAAAGGTGAAGCCAAGGAAATGCTCAGGGCAATTTGGGGGTGGCTGCCAGGCAGCCCTGGCTCTGAGCAACAGCGTCTGCAGTGGGACAGGAAACTCCCAGCTGATGGGAACAAACTTTCTGGCTGGCTGCAGAGGCCAGGACAAAGCTGAGTGGTTTCCCTGGCGTGCCCCAGCCCTTCCAGGCCCCAGGGGCTGATGGCATTTGTGCTCCCTCAGGTTCATGTCCCCCCCGCAGCAGCATGGGGGTGCTCCCGCCTGCTGTGTGCAGTGCAAACAGGGGCTCCTGAGCCAGCGCTGCCGTGGCTGTGCCTGCAAGGATGCGGCACCTGTGTGAGCTGGGGGAGAGGCCAGGGCTGCAGAGGGGGATGTTGTTGGCAGCTCCATGAGGACGCTCTGGGACGCTGCCCTGGGCTGTCCAGCGCACTGGGGATGGATCAGCCCCTGCTCTGCTGCTCCTTTCCGTCTCCCCCAGGGCCCTTGCAGAGCACCAGCCATGCTGTTTGCCCCCAGCCTGCCCACGGCCAGCCTGGGGCTGCTCACGGGGGTTTTCTGTGCTGAGCATTGGCCTGGCCGTGTTCTTGAGAGAGCCTGGGCAAGGAGCCTGGAGCCCCCAGGCCCTGGCCTGAGGCGTCAGCGCTGCCCCAGCAGTGCCCATGGGCTGTCCCTGCTGCAGCCCCCGGCACTGCCACCCCCAGGACTGTGCCCGGCCCCGAGAGCACTCAGGCCCTGCAGCAACACCAGGGCCACCAGGGCAGCGGGGCAGGGCCACGGGAGCAGCACTGGCAACACCAAGTGCTGCTGCTGCTGGGCACAGCTGCTGTGCCAGCACTGATCTGCCCCAGCTCTGCACACAGACATTGCTGCTGCAGCTCCAGAGAAGGCAACAAAAGGGCATCTCTGCAGAAAACTCTACTGGGAGATCCTTGAGTTCCTTTAAAGCCCCTGAGATCGCAACCCCTCATTGACACAGTCTGTGGCCACAGGGAAGGTGGAGGGAAACAAAATGAGAAATGGCACAAACAATGACTTTTCTTTGTGGACAATATATTAAAAAAAAAGCAAAGAAAATGAACCTCCAAAATGAAACCAACAAGAAGTATCAAAGATGACTTTTATTACAAGTGATTTGCAGAAATTGGCCAGCAGTTTAATGTTTCTGAAACCATCCAGTCATCAGTGTCCACACTGCAGCCTTGAGCTCCTGGTTCCTCAGGCTGTAGATGAGGGGGTTCAGGGCTGGAGGCACCACCGAGTACAGAACTGACAGGGCCAGATCCAGGGATGGGGACGAGATGGAGGGGGGCTTCAGGTGAGCAAACATAATAGTGCTGAGGAACAAGGAGACCACGGCCAGGTGAGGGAGGCAGGTGGAAAAGGCTTTGTGCCGTCCCTGCTCAGAGGGGATCCTCAGCACGGCCCTGAAGATTTGCACATAGGAGAAAACCATGAACACAAAACAGCCAAGTCCTAAACAGGCACTAACAACAATGAGCCCAAGTTCCCTGAGGTAGGATTTGGAGCAGGAGAGCTTGAGGATCTGGGGCATTTCACAGAAGAACTGGCCCAGGGCATTGCCATGGCACAGGGGCAGGGAAAATGTATTGGCTGTGTGCAGCAGAGCATTGAGAAAGGCACTGGCCCAGGCAGCTGCTGCCATGTGGACACAAGCTCTGCTGCCCAGGAGGGTCCCGTAGTGCAGGGGTTTGCAGATGGACACGTAGCGGTCGTAGCACATGATGGTCAGGAGGAAAAGCTCTGTTCCCATGAAGAAGATAAGAAGAAACACCTGTGCAGCACATCCTGTGTAAGAGATGGTGGTGGTGTCCCAGAGGGAATTGTGCATGGCTTTGGGAACAGTGGTGCAGATGGAGCCCAGGTCGCTGAGGGCCAGGTTGAGCAGGAAGAAGAACATGGGCATGTGCAGGCGGTGGCCGCAGGCTACGGCGCTGATGATGAGGCCATTGCCCAGGAGGGCAGCCAGGGAGATGCCCAGGAAGAGGCAGAAGTGCAGGAGCTGCAGCTGCCGCGTGTCTGCCAGTGCCAGCAGGAGGAAGTGGCTGATGGAGCTGCTGTTGGACATTGGCTGTGGCTGCACATGGGGACCTGTTCAGGCAGAAAGGACAGAGAAGAGTTAGAGGAGATACCTGTAACCAAAACCAAAGCCATTTCCCATACACCCTCCTCTGTAACACACATGGATGCACTTCTGTGTTTAAGAGTTTAGAGGTTTTTGTTTTAAGCTCCCTCCATGTCTCTCCTGGTATTCTTGGATATCAGAAACACTCAACATTTCTGCCTCCCTCTGGTAAAACAGAGTTCCCTGAGGGAACATTATGAGTGGAGACTGAGGGGAGATGGTCTGTCACTTCATTCCCTTTGGAGTTCCTCTGGGCTTCCACTTTTTCAAATGAAGGATGTTCACACTCTCCTGTTTATTTTAAAAACTCTACGGTGCTACTGAGAAAGATGGATCCACCCCAGCCCAGCTCCTTATTTGTAGCCAAGGTCTCACGTTGCTCATTTCACCAAACCAGCAGCATTTTCAGTGTCAGAACACCTCTGCTTTTCCCCATCAGTCTTATAACTCAGAGATGCTCTGGGACAGGTTTGCATCCTGGATTGGAGCTCCCAGCTTGGACTGAAATCGCAGGGAGACTTCCAAGTGTCCTTCTGATGGCACTGGATGAAGGGAGATGCAGCTCCTTCCCTGGCTGCACTGACAGCATTGCCCAGAGCCGGGCACTGGGGACAGCTGTGTCACCCTGAGCCAGCTGTGCCCCCTCCCAGAGCCCCCAGTGCCGGGCAGCTGCTCCCAGCCCTGTGCTCTGCAGAGGGAACTGGGCCCGGGGCTGCAGAGCTGCCCCACGGCTCTGCTGCAGCTCTGCCTGCACAGGAGGGGCTGCACGCCTTGGAGCCCCGGCCCTGAGGGCAGAGGCTTGGCTGGGGGGACAGGAGGGAGGGGGCTTGTTCAGAGGGAGGGGCTGCACTGGAGGGGATCCTCTGGACATCTCTAAACTCTCCCTGCCACAGCATTTCTGGGTTTTGTTTTCACTCCTTCCCTGATCTTCTCTCTGCTTCCTGGGGATTTTCCTCCTGCGGGTGTTTCCCTGTGCCTGATCTCTCCGTGCCAGCACTCACAGACCCCAAATCTCTGTGCACTCTCCTTGGTCTGACAGAACCCTGCCTGTTTGGAGGGCACTGGCTGGGGGCAGGTTCTGTTTGCAGCTTGGAGAAAGGACAGCTCAGACTGAGCCCGATGGCTCCAGCAGAGGTGATGATGCTGCTGTCCATGGGCAGAGTGGCTGAAAGCACATTAGGGATCTGCTGAGAACCTATTGATCACTAAAAGAAACAGTTCAGATGTCTCAGGTGCTTGTCAAAATTCCTAATCAACCGTTAATATTTATCCCCCCTCCCTGCAATTCTTCAATAGTAGGAAATTGGATAAAAATTCTTAGGAAATGTCCTAATTTTTATCAAAATCATTGTCTTGGAAATATTCTATGACTGATCAGAACCCCTCAGCATATCAGAGCTTCATGAGCATTTCACCTCCCCTGCACCAGAAATACTCAGAGTCGTACTCACAGGGTCTGTGGGCATTGGGATGTTCCAGCTGTAGGAGATCACTCCAGGAGCTGCAGCTGCATTGTCCTGCAGCCAGAGGTTCCTGTGCCAAGGGCTGCCAGTGATTCTGCCCCAGGCACTTCTCAGCACCTTCCCAGCCCTGACTGATTGAAGCTCTCTGTGCCTCTGTGCTGTGCCCGGGCTGGCTGCAGGCAGTGCCCCAGCCCTGCTGGGCTGGGAGAAGAGCTGCTCATCCAGAGAAATGTGCTTTTGAAGCTCTCCTTGGTTACCAGGATCACCCTCTGGGCCAGGAGCCCGGCCCAGCTCAGCAGCACAGACACAGCACAAGGACTTTAATGACCCTCTGGGGCTTTGTGCTCAGGCCCTGAACATCAGGCCCTGAGAGGGAGCTGCAGAAACCTCTCCAGAACTCCAAGTCAGAATCCAACTCCAAAGTTTCTTTGACTTTTAATGGGTCCCACTGAGGGACACGACTGAGAAAGTGTCCCCAGGCCCCAGGCAGAGCAGAGAACTGAGGCACTGATGACAGGTGGGGACAAAGAGAAGCCAAGTCCTGGTGCCCTGGGGCACAGCAGGCTCTGTGCCACCAAGGGCTGTCAGGAGACACCTTGTCCTGAGGCACTGGGGCCTCCTGGCACAGCCCCAGCCAGGCTGGGCACTGTCAGCCCCTTGTCCTGCCCTCAGCATCCCCCCCTAGCCCACATCCCAGTGGCCTCAAGGATCTGCTGGAAGGAGTCCCTGGGGAGCCTTGCTCAGGAATGGCCCTGGGGGCTCCTTCATGCTCCCAGGGACTGCAGGTTTTTCAAAGCACTTTACCTTTTGCTTTTGCCTTGGAGTCCCTGAGAGCTTTGTGCAATCCTGGCCTCCAATTATCTGCTGTAATTAGTCCCTGGAGAGGCTTTGTCAGGAACAACACTCAGTGGGGCTCATTAATGCTTCAAGGTACTTCAGTTCTTTTAAGGTACTTGGTGTTTCCCATTTGATCCATACTCTGTGAGAGGTTTGTGCAATCATGGCCCCAATTATCTGCTTTAATGAGTCCCTTGAGAGCTTTCTGCTGACACTCAGTGGGGCTCATTAATGCTTTGAGATACTCAAGGAGTTTAAGGTACTTTGGATTGTCCTTTCCATACTGAGAGGTTTTTGTGCCATTTTGAGTCTCTGAGAGGTTTTTGTGCAATCCCGTCCTCCAATTCTCTCCACCAAGGACTGCCTGAGGAGCCGGTGTTGGGCATGGACCTCAGGCAGTCCCATTTATGGTTTGAGACTCCAACAACTTTGGGGTTTTCTTCTGGCTTTGACTCCTGGAAAGGTTTGTGCCATCTCTTCTCAGGGCCTGAGGTTCCAGGGCTCAGCTCCAAATGCACCACGGGGCTCATTAGGACAAAGCAAGTCCTGACAAACCATGGCTCTGCCTTGATTTCCCTCTGCTTTAGTGCATTTCATTAGGAAGGTTTCATACTGCAGTTATACATAAATATTTCAAAGAGTTTATAGGAAATATGTATTCCTATTTTAAAGGGGGCATTTTACTGCTTCTCTTATTACACAAGTGGTGATTGCAGTATTCACTGACACTGACCCAGGGACTCTCCTGAGTTTGTCTGGCCAGGTCAGAGAAGCTGTGCCTTGAGCTCTGACCCAGTGTGGACAACTGTGCTCCACATTCCCCAGCCTCATCTGGTCTCTCCTCACTCACCTGGGATCTGCTTTGGTCAGAGAACTTGTCAGAACCCAGAATGTCCCTTGGACACTCTTGCATGTTCCAGGCCCAGGTCAAAAGCATTTGAGACCCTGGAATGCAGCCACAGACCCCTGTGGCTTTGGACCTGATCCACGGAACAATTTACCAACCTTGCAGGAAGAACAAGAAATCACAAAAGTTTAGATATTATAGTAGAAGTAGTCAGAAATTGAAAGGAAGATTTTTTGAATGCTGTACAGGGGGGTTTTAGGCCTTGTACAGAGGGGTCTGAGTTTTGTACATGGGGGTCAGAAGTTCTAAGATGGAGGGACTTGGGTGTGTCCTGTCCTTTTTCCTTCTTCTTCCTAACCTCCATGTTCTTGGTGATGTTGGCACTCACAGATTGGTTTACAGTAGAAAGTCACTGTTCAATATAGGTGATGGGCATTGGGGAAAAACCATAAACATTTAACACGTAATATGTGATATAAAAGAAGGCACCAGCTCCCTGGGCGTCGAAGTGTGCCCTTGCCTGACTGCTGAACGGACCGCAGCAGCTCAGGGAGAAATCTTTTAGGTAACATACGATAAACTACCTTGAGACTGGACGACTGAAGACTACTGAGCCTTTCTTTGGAGGCACGGGTTGGAGGAGAGACTTTTCCACCTTTCTGGGCCACCCCAATCAGGGAGTGTGACCCATCAAGAACTGGCTGCAATCAGCCCAAGAGAGATTTTCCTTCTTTTATTTCTGAAGCACTCTAAAAGTCCTGAGTTTCTCTGTTGAATTCAGACACCATTCTCAAGTGTGTGCCAAGCCCAAGGTGCTTCCAAGGCCACTCCAGACCTGCCCTGGGCCAGCTGTGAGGGTGGATCATCATCCCACCCTGCACTGGGCCATTGCAAGGGGCTCTTGCCATGGACACTGCACTGACCCCACTGCTGGGTTTGGGTGCCATGGCATCCCTCATCAGTTCAGGTTTCCTTGGGAACCACCCCAAGGAGCCATTTCTGCAGCCAGGTTCCATGGCCACTTGCCTGCAGAGCTGGTGCTGCCCTCGGCTGCCATGGCAGCCCTCAGGACAAAGCGGTGCCGGGGCTGTTCCAGGTCCAATTGCCGGGACACTCGTTGGTGCCGCCAGGTGCCATGGCAATGGCCACGGGGACCCGTTCCTTAGCTTGGTGCCACGGCAACCGAGGCCTGGAGCTGTTGTGATGGTTGGTCGCCATGGAAACCTGCCCTGGCCCCTTGCTCAGGGCTGGTGTCGCTGCCCAGAGCCAGAGGGGATCCCTTGCTGGGGGCTTGTGCCATGGCCACCTGCCCTGTGCCGCGCTGGCCGGTCAGGCGCCGCGGAACCAGCAGCAAATGCCAGGGCCAGGGCCAAAGGCCAGGTCAGCCAGACAGAAAGGGGCAGTGCTGGGCACTGTTTCCATGGCAGCCCTTACTGGGGGTGACACCTGTGTCACCTGTCCTGGCAGTTGCCATGGAAACCCGGCTCATTGGAAATACAAGGGGGGACAAAGGTTTTAGTAGGGCCTGGCACAACGGGACAAAGGGGGGTGGTTTTAAACTAAAGGAAGGGAGGTTCAGATAAGAACAGATAAGGAGGAAATTTTTGATGATGAGGGCGGTGATACACCAGGACAGGTTCCCAGGGAGGTGGTCAGTGCCCCATCCCTGGAAACATTCAAGTCCAGCTGGGACAGGGCTCTGAACAACCTGATCTGGTGAAAGATGTCCCTGCTCATGGCAGGGTTTGGATGAGATGAGCACTGCAGAGCTCTTCCCATCCAAACCATTCCAGGACTGCATGGGCAGAAGGGGCTGCTCAGTGCACTCCATCCACTGCCTCAACTCCTCATGGTCTCTGCTGGACCCCACATCCCACAGCCAAACCCAGCCCCTTCTCTGCCTTTCCTCCCCCTGCCCCAGGGGCTGGCACAGCCAGGGGGGCACAGGTGACCTTTGGGCTTTGCAGGGCTCAGGCACAAGGGCCGTGGCAGAGTCAGGGCTGAGGTCACACTCTGTGGGCTGGGGCAGAGCCCAGCCAGAAATGAGCCCTGAGGCAGCAGCTCTGCAGTGCTGGCCACCAGGCTGGCTTGCCAAGGGAGGCTTCTGGCCATGCCCTGCAAGCAGCTGCTGCTGCCAAGGCGCCTTTGGTGCCTCAGGCTCTCCCTGGCACAGCTCCCAGCACGGCACTCTGCCCTTGTGCCCGAGGCCTTCCCTGTGCTGGGGCTGGCCTGGGGCTTTTCTTGCAGCGGGACCTGCCCTGCTCCTGGCACAGTCCACCAAGTCATTCCCTGCATTTCTCCTTTTCAAATCCATTCCGTCACCTACTCTCAGAGGTCCAGCCTGTTCTGGTGCTTATCATGAACTGACTGTGCTCTTGATTTATACCAGCACAGGAGATGTAGAATCACCCAAACTGAACACAGAAACAAACTCCCTCTGTCCCATTTTCATCTTCTAGATCACTTTCCAGGTGTCCATGGAGATGTGGGAATGATTATCACACAACTCTCCATTTCTGGCTGCGGGCTCTGGAGATTCCTTCTCTGCATTCAGTCAGGCTTGTATTCCCTAACAAGTCCTGGTTCCACCTCCTGTTTCCCAAGGCTGGAACAGTCACAATGAAAACCTCACCAATGGCACAACTCCCCAGCTCACCAGGAAAAGAAAGGACAAGCTGTCAAGTTCTCCAAACCTTTGTCCTGCTTGGCTGCAAGAGTCCTGCTGCACACCCGCTGTGGAAAGCCAAGAGAAGCTGCAGTTGGTGGCACATCTTGTGACAGGAGCTCAACCTGGTTCTCCAGGAAAGGTTCTTGAGAAGAGCAAACAGGACTGTGGAGAAGATTCCTGGAAAACTGAAAAAGCTTTCCAGAAGTGAAATGAAAATTGAAAGAAACAGTCCAAGATATTTTCCTCTATTTATTTCTCTGCTGCCTTTTTCCATCTTGCACTACTTCTCCATCCCATTAATTCCAAATGCATCTCACCTCTAAGATCAGTGACTTAGCGAGTTCTAGACACTCTAAAATACCATGAGCCACACAGTTTGCCTTCCAGTTTTTGCTGGAAAGCAACACTGGAGCCATAAGTGCAGGACCAGGACCAGGGAATCCTCCAGCCAGGGAATGTGCCCCGACAGGGTTTGATCCTCAGCGGGGACAATGTACAGCAGCGACCGAGGAGATACCTCTGCCCCCGTGCAGGAGTCCAGACTCTGGGTCTGGGCTGAACACGGCAAAGTTCCCGTGTTTGGACAGGCTCAGGGGCTGCCCCCGGGGAGCGGGGGGCTGGGCGTGGGGGTGAGCGGGCAACGGACAAACGGACACAGGGACAAACAGCTCCGGAGCTTCAGTTGCAGCAGCAGCAGCAGCGGCGGCGGCAGCAGCAGCAGCAGCAGCCAAAGCAGAGACTCCCTCTTGATTCTCCTCTCCCTCTCCCGCTGTACCGCACCGTCTCCCGCTCTCCCTTTTCCGCTGTCCCCTCCTCTCCCAGTCTCTCTCTCCCCATTCCCGGCCGGGCCATGCCCCCGGCCCGCCCCCGGCTCCGGGCGGGGCTGCCCCATCCCCGCCCCCGGCCGTCCCGCCGGGGTCTCGCCTCCGCCCGGCTCTGGCCGTGCTGGCGGGTGGCGCTTCTGGGCGGGCATCGGTGCCTGGGGCTGGGGCGGCATCGCCTCCCTCTGGCTCCGCCTGGCCCGAGCCTGGCCCCGGCCCCGGCTCCTCCCGGGCCCCGCGGAGGACACACGCGGCGCGGCCGCTGCCGCCGCCTCCGCTGCAGCTTCCCCGGCCCGAGCTCTGCCGCTCGGCAGCGCGGCCGCCGCCCCCGAGCCGCCGCTGTCCCGTTGCCAGGAGCGAACACCTGGGGAGGGCCGGCCCGGGGCGGTCGGGGGGCGGTCGGGGGCCGCTCCTGGCCCCGGGCCGAGCGCTGACTGCCGCGTCCCGCCCGCAGGGAAGGCGCAGCAGGGCCTGAAGGAGCGGTACCGGCTGGGTTCGCTGCTGGGCAGCGGCGGCTTCGGCAGCGTCTTCGCGGCCACGCGGCGCTCGGACGGCGCCCCGGGTGAGCGGCGGGGCCGGCGGCGGGCGGAGGAGGAGGAGGAGGAGGGAGAGGAGGGGGAGGAGGAGGGATAGAAGGAAAAGGAGAAGGGAGAGGGGGGAGGAGGAGGAGGAGGAGGAGGAGGAGGAGGAGGAGGAGGATGGGGGCTGGAGCTGGAGCTGGAGCTGAGGCTGGGCATGGCGGGCGGCGAGCTCAGCCCACTGCTGCTCTTGGCTTGCAGGTGGCCATCAAAAGGGTGCCAAGGAACCACGTCCGGCACTGGGGCAAGCTGGTGAGTGAGTGGGGCCAGCGGCAGAAGTCGGGCCGTGCCAGGCGGGGATGAACCAAGGCCCGGCAGGGTGGGAGCCACCAGGACGCCTCGAGGGAGAGCGGGCGTGGGGTCAGCGCAGGGCACAGAGCACCCCGTGCTGGGTGAGGGGTTCCTGACCCCTGGCACGGCATCAGCCCCACTGACGGAATTGCGTTCCTCCTGCAGCCCAACGGCACCAGCGCACCCCTGGAGATCGTGCTGCTGCACAAGGTGTCCACTGGCTTCCCCGGTGTCATCCAGCTGCTGGAGTGGCTTGTGCTCCCCAAATACATCTTGATCGTGCTGGAACGCCCGAAGCGGTCTCAGGACCTGCATCATTTCATTCGGGCACGGGGATTCCTGTCCGAGGAGTTGGCGCGGGATCTGTTCCGCCAGGTGCTGGTGGCCGTGCAGCACTGCACCAGCTGTGGGGTCCTGCACAGGGACATCAAACCAGGGAACATCCTGGTTGACCTGGGCACCGGGCAGGCCAAATTGATTGACTTTGGCTGTGGCACCTACCTGCAAGACACAGCCTACACTCGCTTTGCAGGTGAGCCCACGCAGGGGTGTGCTCTCGGTCCTGGCATCTCATGGCCCAACATCTCACAGCCCAAGCTGGGTGTGGCAGCGGGGATTCTCCCTTTTGCTGCCCTTCATGGCACTGAGATTTCAGCTGAGTTGCATTTGAGCAGGGCTGGGTGGGGAGCCAGCTTCCAGCCCTGCTGGCAGCCTTTGCCCACCACTCTGGGCAGGACTGAGGCTGGGGCTGGGGCAGCCAGCCCAACAAAAACACCCGTGGGTGGGGGGTAGCAGAGAGGGGGGCCGGAACCTGTGTCCCAGCCGGTTTGGTGTGCAGGTGACAAAGGGCTTGGACTGCTCCACTCACCTGGTTTGTTTTGGATTCATGATGGTTTTGGGCAGTGCAGGCAGGGAGGATGAAGGCATGGTTTTCCCAAGCACTGGGTGGGTTTTTCCTCCTCATGGTCGGGCCTTGCCAGGACTTCTGCTGCCCTCTTCCAACCCCAGTGGCTTCTTTTCCAACCCCGAGTCTGTACACAAGTCCCAGGTGCTGGCGAGAGGGCAGCGGTCACCCTGTGTGCCACTGGGGCAGCCCCCACACGCCCAGGGATGCTGGGGCCAGGCTCTGGGAGCAGCAGCATCCCCCTGATGAACCCCATCTGTATTCCACAGGAACACGGTCATACAGCCCCCCGGAATGGATCCACTTTGGATTTTACTACGGCAAGCCAGCTACCATCTGGTCCCTGGGCATCCTGCTGCACCAGATGGTCTGCGGGGAGCACCCTTTCAGGAGGAGCCAGAACATCAGCTGGGACCATCAGCTCTCACTGCCACGACGGCTCTCTCAAGGTGGATCCTCATCTCTGGGCTCGGGGGCAATGCCAGTGCTGGGAGACAGCAGCAGCTCGTGAGCATCCCGCCCTGGCAGCTGCTGAGGAGGTGGCACATGTCCTGCTCTCCTGCTCTCCTCCAAAACAGGGAATTGATGGGGAAGTTTAGGCCCAGCTCTGAGCACATCCAGCATGGCCTGGGCACGGGAATAGTGGGGCAAAGCCAACAGGAGCCTTCTCCAGCTGACCGGCGGGTTCTGGTTTCTCTGCCCAGAGTGCCAAGATGTGATCAGGCGGTGTTTATCCATGCTGCACTCGGACAGGCCCTCGTTAGAAGAGCTGTTCTGTGATCCCTGGCTGCAGGATATTCATCTGCCCTAGAAGAAGGGAGAGAGCCACAGGCACACTTTGATGCAAGGCCCTGGTAAGTTGCAGCTCCGCACATGCCTTGGCAATCAGAAGCAAAGGAACCCAGACATTTTGTCCTGCCTGTGTCACTGCCCAGGGGTCATCAGATGGGGACACGCAGCCTTTGTGCTGGAGCTGAGCTGCTCTGCCCAGCACTGGTGGCTGCCATCTGAGCTGGTTTTGCTTGTCCTGGTTCCCTGACAGCTGGGGCCCTGGGCAGAACCCAGACAGCCTGGGCTCACCCCCAGGGAAGGAGAAGGAGCCCCTGGAGGAGCTGTACCAGGTGGGGCTGCTGCTGCTGGGGACAGTGAGGACGACATCAAGGATGACAACCTCTTCCTCCACCTGGCCACCGGCAGCTGAGGATGATGGACTTCGATTCTGGCACCTTCTCCAAAGCCAGGCTCCACAGGAAATTTGCAGGTGAGTCCACACGCAGGGGGATGCTCCCAGATTTGGGCATTGCACAGCCTGGCCAGGAACCAAAGGTTCCCCCTTTGCTGGGGTGGATGCAGCTGATCCTTCAGTCGGCTGCCAGGCTGCTTTTGGCAGGGCTGGGGGATGGGCTGGGGTGGTGATGAAATGGGAGTGGGCTCCTGGCCCTGCCAACAGCCCCCAGCACCCACCGTGCCCCGGGCTGGGGCTGGGGCAGCCAGCCCGACACAAACAAACCCCCATGGTGGGAGCAGAGGTGGGACTCCAGAACCTGTGCAGGGGCTGCTTTGCTCTGCAGACAAGGAAGGGCTTGGGCTGCTCCACTGCCCCTGTTTGCTTTGGGATCACCGTTACTTTGGGGGGCAGTGCAGGGGGGAAGGGAGAAAGCCTGGGCTTCCCTCACCTGTTGGTGGGTTTTTCCCTGGCATGCAGGGGTTGGACCTTCCTCAAGTCCCTGACAGTAATATGATTTTTGACCTTTTTTCTTGTTCCCCTTTTTGTCTGTAATCTATTTTCAATAATTTGTTGTGTGTTTTTCTAGAGGAAGTGTTCTAGCTGGGGTCCAGTCTGGATGGGGAAGTGCTTGGGAGCAGCTGTGGCATGGATGGGCCGTGCCCTTGGAGAAGGCTGAGGACATCATTTGGGACCAGCTTTTCTTCCAGCGGGGGATGGCGTCAGGTGGGTCCCGTCTGCTTGGCATGGTGGGATCAGAGCTTTGGGGAGATGGCAGCGAGCACAGGAGCATCCTGCTCTGGGCAGCTGCTGAGGGCTGGATGTGCCGTGGCTGGCTGCAGGCTGGGCACATGTCCTGCCCTCCTGCTCTGCTCCCAAAGGCAGCAGGGATGGGCAGCTCTGGGCACAGCTCTGGGCACGGCCAGCATGGCCTGGGCACCGCGGGCGGCTGGGACAAGGGGACAGGAGCCTTCAGCTGACGGGCGCTTTCTGGTTTCTCTCCTTGCAGCCCGGCTCTGCGGGTGCTGAGGCTGCTCTGGGCTCTGCCAGGGCTCTGCTGGAGCTCAGCAGCGGGCCGCAATCAGCCAAAGAAGAAATGGGGTAACCTGCAGCACAGACCTGCTGGAGCATTTCAGCAACACAGCTCAAGTGTGCAGAGTGTACACCTCCCAGGGAAAACATGACACCACCCAAAAATAAACTTGTTCAATAGCTTCTGAAATGAAATCAATCTGGGATGACCCCAAATGACATTTTGCAGCTTGCTCAAGCTGTAGCTCAGCCCTTCTCTGAACAGTTTTCTCCTCCACCTGCCTTGTACTTCCCAACTGCTCTCTCTTGTCCCCCAGTGAGTTCCCAGCCCATGGCAGTCTCCACCACACTGTTGCCTTCCTTGGTGCCCCTCACCACGAGGAAGGCTGAGCCCCAGGCTTAGGGACTCATCCTGTCACTGGCTGAGGAGCAGCAATGTCTCAGAGGTCCAGTGGGATTTTAGTGTCATTCAGAGCTGCTCTCCAGCCCTTAGCTCTCCTCACTGCTGAGTTCCCACTCCCTTTTTCCTTGTCCTTGTAGCAGGATGAGCTCTGTGAATCCCCTTGAGCCTCCCCACTCTTCCCAGCGCACGCACCCACCTCAGTTAGGCTGAAGCTGCAGCTTCTCTGTCTCCTCTGGCACACCAGTCCAGTCCCCTGTGCGGGGAGCCCCAGCCCCAGAGCACAGCACTCAGCAGTGCAGTCTGGGCTGGAGCAGCTGCCCTGCAGCCCTGGCTTGGCTGTTTGTGCCAAGGGAATGCTCCCTGTTTGCAGCTGTCCCTGCAGGATGGCCCCAGGCAGAGCCCAGCCCCTGAAGCTTGGGGCAGACAGTGGTCCCAGAGCTGAGGTTCATGGGGAGCAGCCACAGCTGTGCCTTGCACTCTGTTGCCGTGTGTCACAGTGCAGGCTGGCTTGTACTGGGTGAATGTACCTGCCCCTGGTTTGACTGACAGGGGCCGCGCCCATCACATGTCTCCCAAGGCTGCAGGCATTTCACAGGCCAGAATCTGAATAGGCACAGAGATCAGTGAAATTATCCAGACTGGGTTTTTCAAAGGCCCTTTAGAAAACTACAGATACCGCTATTAGAGCGATCAGATGTCTCTCAGGTGGTGTTTTCTGTAAACATAGAATCACACAGAGTTCTCATACAGATACATCCATTTCCAACATATGCAAGTACAGTTGCTGGGGTTTCAGCACAATATTGACATTTTCTTAAAGGTCAAGGCAAATGTCTGAGTTGTCAATAGTATTATTTTCACAAATAAATCCTTGCTGTTCTTGTCCAGTCAGGCATCAACATCCACAGCTGGCCATGTGCTCCCATTTGGGGCTCACACTTGTATGTTCTAACAGGCAGAGGACAGTTCCACTGGGATTTAATCAGCACTATAACTGGGTATAAGGCATAGAGTATTGTTAAAAGAAAAGCTGTGGCTTTACCCTCAATGGGATAATAAGTGTCACTAACAAGATGTCACCAAGATTGGAAACCCTTTGAAAGAGACTGTCATAATTCCAAATTACCTTTAGTTTATCAGTGGTCAAGGTGCCGTTATCGCCTTCCCTTTTAATTGCTATTACAGCAGATTGCAACCGCATCTGTGGAAGACATGTGGTGCATGGTGTAGAACTGAACTAAAGTTACATTTATTATGATTTATGCTAATCAATTGGCATAAATACAGAAGTGAGGGTCTTCAGCGTGCGGGTCAAGCTGTGTGTATGTGTATTTTGGGTTCTCCTTTGAGAACGATCAGCAGTCCAGAAGATAGTCTACAAAAGTCAACAACAGGGAATTTATTTAACAATAAATGTGCCGTAGACAGATAGAAAGGGATAGGAGACAGGAGAGTGAGAAGGAAAGAGGGGAAAGATGGAGGATGGGGTGGGGAAGGAAAGAGTGGGGGTGCATGGGTGTGGGGAAGATCAGGAGTGGGGTGGGAAAGAGATCAAACAGAGGACAGCACATGACTCTTGGCTCCAGCAGTGTCCCATCCGTCCTTGGTCACCCTGCGCTTCTCTACGCTTGAGTCCGGCGGTTCTTGTGGAGGTGGGGAAACAAGGTCATTCATCTGGGGTTATCTTTCTCCGGTCCATGTTGCAGGTATCCAGGGAACCGTTTTCCTCTTTGCCATGTGAAGAGAGAATGGGTTTTGCCTTCATTCACCTGCAATGCTGAGGCCCAAGGAGCATTTCTAAGCTCCTAAAACCGCCCTCCCTGGGGCAGGATGGGGATGCACCCCCATAATGCCGCTTAGCAGGTGGGCTGTGTTGTGCTCGTTCGTCTGTGCAGGCGCACGGTGGGGTTTTTCTCGACTGCGGTGTGAAGCAGGGGCTTTAAAAGAGGCCTCTGGGAGTGCGGTGACCCGGAGCAGGAAAGCAGGGGCATGGCATGGCTTTGAGGGTGTGTCATGGCAGTTTGTGTAGCAGTTTGCACGCAGTTTGCGCAGGCAGGGTTGCAGGTTTCCAGGTGGCCCCCGTTGGAAAGGTTTGCTGTGTGTTGCTTTCGGTGCTTTTGTTGTTTGGTTTCAGGGTTTCTGTTAGTAATGGGCTTCACACAACCAAAAACGCTAGTTAGTGCAAATCTGTGTAACCAAATGGAACCCGCCAGGCAGGATGTGTCTGTACAGACTCATTCTTGTGTGGACTGTTTGAGCTTAGCAGTGGTTTCAGGGGCATTGCAGATGAAATCTGTCTGCGGTGTGAACAGGTCAATGATCTCCTCACACTGGTGGCCGAGCTTAGAGAGGAAGTTGAAGGACTAAGGAGCATCAGGGAAAGTGAAAGGGAAAAAGACTGGTGGAGTTCAGCCCTTCCATCTTTACGGGAAGCCCACCAAGGGTCAGAGGACTCCCATGCCTCCCACTGTCAGGCAATAGAAGAACGCTTGGTGGATAAAGGGGACTGGAAATGGGTCCCTGCTTGGGGAAGTATTAATAAAAACTCCTCCCAACCCCATCCCTTAGTCAGGTGCCACTTCAAAACAAGCGTGAGCTCCTGGATCAGGAGAGTCAGGAAGACTTAGAAGAAAGTTATCTGCCTCCCAGTTATGACTCATCTGTAAGACAGATCACTACTTGTAACACCAAAAAGAGAAGAAGAGTAGTCATAGTGGGTGACTCCCTTCTGAGGGGAACTGAGGGCCCCATATGTCGACCAGACCCACCCCACAGAGAGGTCTGCTGCCTCCCTGGGGCCTGGGTATGGGATATCACTGACACACTGCCTGGGCTGATTCAGCCCTCTGATTATTGCCCACTGCTGATACCCCAAGCTGGCAGTGATGAGATTGAAAGAGGAGTGTCAGGGCAATTAAAAGGGACTTTAGGGCATTGGGTCAGGTGGTTAATAGGACAGGGGCACAGACAGTCTTTTCCTCAGTCCCTATGGAGTCGGAGAAAAAACGGTGAAAGCAATAGGAGAGCTCAAGTTATTAACAAGTGGCTCAAGGGTTGGTGTTGCGGCAGAATATTTCAGATTCTTTAATCATGGGGCAACTTTTACAGCACCTGGCCTGCTTGGACCAGATGGGCTCCATCTTTCTCCTAAGGGCAGAAGAATTTTAGCTCATGAACTGTCAGAACTTGTTGAGAAGGCTTTAAACTAGGTCTGAAGGGGGAGGGAGATGTAGCTGGTTTGTCTGGAAGCAGGCTCATGGGTGGTAAGCCTGAGTTAGGGGTGAAATCAGCAGCCCAGCTGAGGTGGGCTGAAAAAAGGCAGTCCAGGAAATTTTTAGAGTTTGTGGAGGACAATTTTTTGTTGAAGCTGATGGGTGAGCCCACCGGGGGAGGGACTATATTGGATCTGTTGTTTGTAAATAGAGATGGGCTGGTGGGAGATGTGGTGGGTGGAGGTCACTTGGGGCACAGTGATCATGAAATTATAGAGTTCTCAATATTTGGTGAAGTCACGAGGAACACTAATAAGACTTTTACACTGGACTTTGGAGGGCAGACTTTGGCCTACTTAGGAGACTTATTCAGAGGTTTCCTTGGAAAGCAGCCCTTAAAAACAAGGGAGTTCAGGAAAGGTGGGCATGCTTCAAAACGGAGATCTCGAGGGCAAAGGAACAGACCGTCCCTGTGTGCCGAAAGATGAGTCGACGAGACGAACGTCCAGTCTGGATGGGCAAGGAGGTTTTGAAGGAACTTAGGAATAAAAAGAGGATGTATCATCTTTGGAAGGTGGGTCAGGTCTCTCAGGTAGTATTTAAAAGACTTGCTAGGGCATGAAGGAAAGAAATTAGGGAGGCTAAAGCTCAGTTTGAACTTAAAATGGCAGCTTTTGTAAAGGATAATAAAAAATGTTTTTACAAATATATTAGCAGTAAAAGGAAGGGTAAGACCAATCTTTGTTCTTGATTAGATGTGGAAGGGAATTTAATAACTGCAGATGAGGAGAAGGCAGAGGTGCTTAATGCCATTTTTTGCCTCAGTTTTTGGTAAGAAGAAAATTTGCCATCAGGACAACTGTCCTTCTGGGCTGGTAGATGGTGTCAGGGAGCAGAGTGGGCCACTGTTATCCAAGAGGAGGCAGTCAGAGAACTGCTGAGCTGCTTGGATGTTCATAAATCCATGGGACCTGATAGGATCCACCCCAGGGTCATGAGGGAGCTGGCAGATGAGCTTGCCAAGCTGCTCTCCACCATTTACCAGCAGCCCTGGCTCACTGGTGAGGTTCCAGATGACTGG
Organism: Anomalospiza imberbis; assembly: GCF_031753505.1. NCBI lineage: Eukaryota > Metazoa > Chordata > Aves > Passeriformes > Viduidae > Anomalospiza > Anomalospiza imberbis. The sequence continues at coordinate 171,144 of NW_027100049.1, forward strand.
AAGCTGCCCAATGTGACACCCATTCACAGCAAGGGTGGGAAGGATGATCCTGGTAATTCCAGCCCAGTCAGCCTGACCTCAGTACGTGGTAAGGTCATGGAACAGTTTATACTGAGTGTCATCACACAGCACTTCCAGGATGGCCAGGGTGTCAGACCCAGCCAGCAGGGGTTTAGGAGGGCTAGGTCGTGTTTAACCAACCTGGTCTCCTTCTATGACCAGGTGACCCTCCTGGTGGATGTGGCTTTGGATGTGTCTGTTTGGACTCCAGCAAGGCCTTTGACACTGTTGCCCACAGCACACTCCTGGAAAAGCTGCAGCCCACGGCTGGGTCAGGAGCACTCTGTGCTGGGTTCAGAACTGGCTGGATGGCCAGCCCAGAGAGTGATGGTGAGCGGTGCTGCTTCCAGCTGGGGACAGTCACCAGTGCTGTCCCTCAGGGCTCTGTGCTGGGCCAGCTCTGTTCAATATTTTTATTGACCACATGGATGAGGGCATTGAGGCTTTCATTAGTAAATCTGCAGATGACACTAAGCTGGGAGCGTGTGTCCATCTGTTGGAAGGTAGGAGGGCTCTGCAGGAACACCTGGAATGGTTTCCAGTAAGATGAAGTTTACCAAGTCCAAGTGCCCAGTCCTGCATTTTGGCCACAATAACCCCCTGCAATGCTATAGGCTGGGGACGTGTGGCTGGACAGTGCCCAGGCAGAAAGGGACCTGGGGGCACTGGTCGACAGCAGGCTGGACATGAGCCAGCAGTGTGCCCAGGTGGCCAAGAAGGCCAATGGCTCCAGGGCTGGACCAGGTATGGTGTGGCCAGCAGGAGCAGGGAGGTCATTCTTCCCCTGTGCTCGGCACTGGTTGTGCTTGGCATTCTTCTCCTGTACTGGCACCGTACCTCGAGTGCTGTGTCCAGTTCTGGGCTCCCCAGTTTAAGAGGGACATGAACGGGCTGGAGCGTGTCCAGAGAAGGACAAGGCTGGTGAGGGGCCTGGAACACAAGTCCTGTGAGGAATGACTGAGGGAGCTGGAGTTGTTTATCCTGGAGAAGACTCAGAGGTGACCTTATCACTCTCTACACTCCCTGAAAGGTGGTTGCAGTCAGGTGGGGGTCGGTCTCTTTCTCCTCACAGCAACTGACAGGACCAGAGGACAGTGTCTTAAGCTGCACCAAGGGAAATTTAGGTTGAATATTAGGAAAAAAGTTTTTTATGGAAAGGGTGATAAATTCCTGGAATTGTCTGTCCAGGGAGGTGGTGGAGTCACCATCCTGGGATGTGTTTAAAAAAAGACTGGATGTGGCACTCAGTGCCATGGTTTAGCTGAGGTGGTGTTAGGGCATGGGTTGGACTTGATGATCTTGAAGGTCTCTTCCAACCCAGTAATTCTGTGATTGTGTGACATCACAGACCAGGTTGTGACATCATATAGTTGGCTGTGACATCCCTGGTTTATTATGTGACCTCACTGAGCAGGCTGTGACATCACAGCATGCCTGTATGACATCACAGAGCAGAGCAAGCTGTGAGGTCAAAGAGTGTGCTGTGACATTATAGGGTGGCTGTGTTCCATCACTGAAGGTGTTGTGACACCGCAGGGTGGGTCTGTGAGCCCACAGAGGTGCTGTGTGACATGCTAAGTGAGTTCTGCCATCACAGAGCAGGCTGTGACATCACAGAGCAGGCTGTGACATCACAGAGGAGGTTGTGATGTCACAAAGTCAGCTGTGACATTACAGGCTGGCTGTGTGACATCACAGAACAGGCTGTGAGGCAACAGAGAAGACTCTGCCATCATAGAAAAGGGCTCTGTGACATCTCTTCGCCATCCACCACTGACAGCTTTGCAAATCAGGAATTGTTTGAGCTGTTTTGCTCCACTCCAGGACGAGCATCCTGATACAAGAACTTAATTGTGTTTATTTCTATCACAGAACCACGGTTGTCTAAAATCAGTTCTAGTATGGAAATCACTTGTGGATGGTGGACTCATCAGACACTGCTGGGACGTTGCACATAGCTCAGGGAAGAGTGTGATTGTTATTAAATTGTGTCCTGTTCAACCATGGTCTGTTGGCCATGAAGAGAAACTTTCTGTGCCTCTGAGTCTCACCAGTTCCTGACCCCCAAAGGACACAAACCTGATGAGTTGTGGTTCCCACTCCAGTGGTGGCGCTTGGACCTTCCTCCATCCCCAGAGCAGAGCTCCCTTGTCCCAGAAAGTCCCTGGCAATGCAGCGATGAAGGAAACAGGACGGGCTGTGGGGATCAGGGGCAGGGCACGGCCAGGGATTTGGGGTGGTTGTGAGCCCAGGGCAGGACCCGGCCCTTGGCCTTGGTGAACCTCATCCAATTGTCCTGGGCCCATGGCTCCAGCCTGTCCAGATCCCTCTGCAGAGCTTCTGCCCTCCAGCACAGCCACACTCCCACCCAGCTTGGGCTCACCTGGGAACTGACTGAGGGTGCCCTCGATGGCCTCGTCCAGATCAGCAATCAAGAGATTTCACTGACCTGGCCCCAGTCCTGAGCCCAGGGGACACCCCTGGGTGTGACTCCATTCCTCAGCTGCTCTGAGTGCCAGGGGGTGGATGAGGGAAATGGTGGGGAGGGGTTGGGGACAAAGTGTTATTGATTGTCAGCCATGAAGAGTCGTGATTTTCACATCTATTCAGACTGCATTAGGAGGTGCTGGGGGTCAATATCAATTGGACATTGCTGATATAAATCCATTAACAGGAAAAGGAAAATGGACAAACTATTTCAATAAAGTCTATTGACTTTGAATACACTTCTGAAATCTGTCTAATTAACCACAGAAGAATTGAAAGCTACCATAATTCCCAGCAACATTTTTTGTTTGGGAGTTTTAAACAAATCATTGGATTCCTGAACTGAAGAGCTCAAGAAAGAAGAGGCCTCTGGAGTAGTGAAATTCATCAGAAACCTCCAAGTGGCTGAGGATCCATCCCCATCAGAGCAGCAATGACCAGCAATGGGCACAGCTTTGTGGCTGCCCCAGCTCTGGGATGGGCCCTGGGCCTGGAGCAGGAGCAGCTCTGGAGGGCCCCAAGGCCGGGCTCTTGTGCTGGCCTGGGCAGATGGGATGGCAGCAGGGGCTGCAGAGCTCTCAGCACCTCAGCCCGAGGGGAGCAAGGCACCCAGGGAGCCTCCTTTGGCCTTGGCCAAGCCCCTTCCCCCATGGCTGGGGCTGAGTCCTGGCTGAGCTGCAGCTGCTGCTGTGCCCTGGCCAGGGGCTGAGGCCGTGGGGCCAGTGGCCAGAGCAGCCTGGGCTGAGCAGAGCTGTGGGGCCAGAGCCGGCTGGGCTGTGCTGGGGAGAGGCCCTTGGTGCTGCACAGAGCTCAGGGCAGCTGGCAGAGCTTGCAGGGAGCTGGGCTGGGCTCAGAGAGCCTGGCACAGAAACCATCAGTGTCCATCCCAGCCTGGCTGAGCGTGCAGGGCAGGACTCAGCCCAGGCCTTGTGGGGCAGGGCCAGCGCCTGTGCAAGGCATGGAAAACAGGCAAGTGCCCGAGAGAGGAGGCTGCTCTGTGCCCTTGGGGGCATGGACACAGCAGGAACACTCAGGAGCCCAAAGAGCCTCCATGGCTGTGCTGGAGACCAAGGCTGGAGCAGGGAAATGCAGGGCTGCTGCGCCATGGGGAGGGCATTGAATTCCAGCACACACCTCAGCTCTCTGATGGTCCCGGCACCATGCTGGGCCCTGTTTCAGGCTGGAGCAGAGCAGATGTTGATGGCACAGGAGCCCTGCGGGGCTGGCAGGGACCTGCAGCTTGCAAGGTGCTCTGCTCTCCCTCAGCTCCTCTCTGAGAGATCCAATCCCAGCTCGGCACCTCAGGGCACAAGTGGCACTGCCTGTCCATGGGCACACAGCTGATGTCTGCCTGGAAAGGGGCACAGGTGTTAATATTTGTACATTTCATATTATACAAGGACATTTTTTATTATCTGCATCACTTCAGTACTTTTAAGAAACAGCAATTTTCTGAAGTACTGATGGCAGAATGACAAGAAATACTGATCTTCCCATCTCCTCGAGTCACCAATATTCTGTTTATTCTTTCCTCTCCCTCTTCCTTCAGGTGTTTCCAGTTCTTCTGTTGAAATGGCCATGTCTAAGGACATCTCTGCACTAGACCAGGTGGATCTATGTACTTCCCGTTGCACCCAGATTTCCCCCTCCAGATGCTTTCTGGTCATTCAAATGTCTCTGAATGGACTGGTTTCATTCTTTGCACATCAGGGAGTGGCCCAATCTTTCTGAAGTTCAAATAAATATTAATTACATCTTACTATTTTTTAATCTATCATGGAATTACGTTTTCTTGTGTCTTTGTCTAAAACTGTTCCTGTACAGAAGTTCCTTGGGGATGGCTGGGACATCACAGAGAGCTGAGGGAAGAGCTGTGATGGTTATTAAACTGTTCAAATGTTCAACTTGTATTTGTTGTCAAGAAATCTTTCTGTGCCTCTGAGTGTCACCACCCCTGAGCCCAAAGGACACAAACCTGATGAGTTGTGGTTCCCACTGCAGGGGCACTTGGACCTTGGCTCTGCACAGGAGAGCTCTTCATCCACTTTCCCTCTTTTCCTCCCTCTGGGCATGGAGGGAGCTCCTGACTTCAGCCCGTGACTCGTGTGTACAAAGAGCAAATCTGGGCAGAATCAGGGCAGGGAGGGATTGGGGGGACCTTGGGATCTGTGCTGGGCACAGAAGGTGTTTTCCATTGCTCTGAGACTGTCTGCTGTGCAAAGTGGATTTAATATCCAGCAGAGGAATGACTTTTGCATTTGATGGAGCTGTGCCTTCCCTTGGGTTTGCTGGCTGACAAGAAATGAACATCCCTCTGTGTCTCAGGCAGCTCCTTCTCCAAGGAAAGCAGGTGGGAGTGGGAGCCAAGCAGCTGAAACCTGCAGGTGCAGCCGGGCTGGAGGGAGCTCAGATTTGCACAAGGCTGCTCTGAGTGCCAGGGCTTGGATGGGGGAAATGGTGGGGTGGGGGTAGGGACAGAGTCTGACTGATTGTCAGCCATGAAGGGTCTTGATTTTCATATCTGTTCCAAGGGCATGAGGAGGAACTTGGATTCAGTGTCAATTGGAGAGTGCACATATCAATGTATTAACAGGGAAAAAAAACCTAAACAGGACCAAAAAAATATTTTCTCACTGTATTTTAAAATGTAGTGTATTCACTTTGAAGAGGCTTCTGTAATTGGGCTAATTAACCACAAATTATTTGAACACTTACATTATTCCCAGAGGTTTGGCTTGTTAATCTGTTCTGAATGTTAATGAGCTCTGGGACACTGAAATGCTGAACTGAAAAGCTGAAGGCTGAAGAAGCCTCTGGAGCAGTAAAATTCAGCAGCAGCCTCCAAGTTGCTGAGGATGTCAGCAGCCCCCACTTGAGGCCATCCCTGCCCAGAGACCGTGGGGGAATGGGCAGACAAGGAGAGCGTCCCTGGGGCTGGGGCAGCAGAACTCAGAGGCACCAGCGGCTCCAGCTTGGAAATGGAGCGTGGAATGTGGCTGTGAAAGCCCTGCCTGGGCTGTGCCAAGCAGGACACACAAGCCCTGACTCCCATCCCCCAAACAACTCTCTCAAGGAGACATTTAAGAGGAATTGCAATTGTTTGTGTCCTCTGAGTTGGATGCACAGGAGAAATACCAACAAGAGATTCTCAGGAGCTCCAAACAACAAAATAGCCTCTATTGGGAACTTTAGAAAACCAGAGAAACTTTGGTAAAAGGTTTAGCATGACATTCAATCAACAAAAACACTTCCCAAAGCATTACCTTAGCCCATTCAACTTCACAGACTATTAGTTCATTCAATTTTAAGTTAATCCACATTTGCACGAGGACCGAAATAGAAGAAAGAGACACAGAAAGAGAGAAAGACAAAAAATATACAGAGAAGCACCCACAGAGCTACCAACTCCTGGATTCCAGCAGTGTTCTGATGGAAATTCCAAGAGGAGGTAGGGTCAAGACATGTGCTTGCCTCATGGTCAGCCTTAATTTTCCCTTGGTGTTCCGGGGCCCTTCCCCAGGTGGGACTTGGGGTCATTTGGTCACTCAGGAGCTGGGCTGGGGGCTCCAGAGGTGGCTGTGGAGCATTGCCTGTGCTGTGCCAGGGACTGGCAGACACTGCTGGGCTGGGATAGAGGCTCTGGGGGGATTGGGGTTCCAGGGCAGGGCAGGGCTGGGGTTCCAGGGCAGGGCAAGGCTGGACCTGCCCCTTCCTCCCCACACATGAAATGTTTCCAGCCAACAATCTCCTCCAGTCTGTCACAACAGGCAGTGTAGGAGGTGAAATCCCAATTCTGGCCATGGGCAGCTGGACGAGAAGGACAGTTCTTTTCCATAGGAATGAAAGCCCCAGGTCTTGCCTCATTTCTGATTTGATTGCCGGGATTCTGTTTGGTTTTGTTGTCGCTTTGTTTCCTTGGTGTGCCTGCAGTGTCCAGTCAGGAGCAGAGTGACTCTTGCCAAGGAACTTTGTGGTGCTGTCGCTTAATATTAAATCTGGTTTTTACTGATCCCTTGATGGGGATTTTTTCAGCACTCTCAAGCCCTCGTTGGTAACAGGGTGAAGGAGCCCTGGCCCAGTCTCTGGCCCTGGGGGACACGGGGACGCTGCTGGGGGATCCCTGTCCCCCTGTCCCACCCCCCACAGCCCCAGCCCCCGTCCCCGTGTCAGGCTCTGGGGTCGATCTCGTGGAACATCCTCTGGGGGAGGCTGCGGTGCCGGGGGCGGGGGGACCCGGGGGGACAGGGGACCCCACTGTGCACGACCAGCATTGGACTTCTCTGGGGGAACTGGGGGGGGGGGCTGGGGTGGAGTGACCTCCCCAGTGACCTCACACAGCCCCTGTGACCTCACACAGCCCCTGTGACATCACACACCTCTGTGAGGTCACACAGCTCCTTGTGATGTCACAGAGCCAACTCTGTGATTTCACCCTGTGATGTCATACAGCTGCTCTGTGATGTCACAGAAGACTGTGAGATGTCACAATGTCACCCTGCAATGTCACTATTTGTTCTTTGGTGTCACAGCCTGCTCTATGACATTACACAGCCACCCGGTGATGTCACAACCCTCTCTCTGTTGTCACAGAGCCACCCTCTATGATGGCAGGATCTGCTCTATTGCCTTAGACCCTTCTCTATGATGTCACAGCCTGCCCTGTGATGTCACAACCCCCTCAGTGATGCCACAAAACCCTCCCTGTGATGTCATACTGCCACTCTGTAATGTCACAGCACACACTTTGACCTCACTGCCTGCTCTGTGATGTCATACAGCCATGCCATGATGTCACAGCCGGCTCTGTGATGTCACACTGTCCCCTCTGTCATGCCATAGCTGCTTGATGACCTCACACAACACGCTCTGTGATGTCATAGCCCAATCTGTGACCTCTCACAACCCACTCTGTGCTGTCACACAGCCCCTCTCTGACATCACAGCTGCTCTGTGCCTCCGTGACACAGCCACAGAGGTGCTGCTGTGACACAGCCCCCTCTGGGACATCCCACAGCCCCTGCCAGTGCTGAGCCCCTGTGAGCTCTGTCTGTGCCCTGCTCGTGTCCCTGGGGTGCCCTGGCAGTGCCCCAGCCCTGCTGGGCTGTGCACAGGAGCTGCTCCTGGCCAGAGTTGTCTCTCTGCAGCGCTGCCCTTGCCAGGAGCTGCCTCGGGGCCAGGAGCCCAGCCCAGCTCAGCAGCACAGACAGAGCACCAGGAATTTTATGACCCTCTGGGGCTTTGGTGCTGTTTGCATCAGACCCAGTCCCTTGAAGTGTGCTCAAAGAACTTCTCAAGAACTCAAAAAGTCGGATTCAAATTCCAAATTTCTTTAACTGTTAATGGGTTCCACTCAAGGACACAATTCATATCAAAGTGTCCCCAGGCCCCAGGCAGAGCAGAGCACTGGAGGCACTGATGACAGGTGGGGACAAACAAGGCAAAGGTGTCTCTGGTGCTGAGCAAACCTGAATGTGTCTCAGGAATGCAAAGGGCCAAGGCTGAGCCCCAGCCCCAGGCAAGGCAGATCCTGTCCCTCCCTCCTTGCTCAGGGCTCTTCCCGGGATGGGCACTGCCATGTGGGGATGTGCCATGCCAAGGGCAGGACCATGGGGCGGCCCCTGCCAGGCTGCTGAGCAGGGACAAGGAGGCCATGAGGCCCCAGGGCTGCAAGGGTCACTTGTCCCCTCGTGGCCTCAGGCCCAGGGCCAGCAGCCATGGCCAAAGGGCTGCACAGGTTGGCTCTGTCAGGGCCTTGCAGCTGCTGCACATCCCTGTGCCCTCTGCAGCCCAGGCTGTCCTGCGGTGTCCCTGCCCTGGCCTCTGTCCCTGCAGGCTGTCGTCATCCCCCAGCTGCCCCACCTCGCTGGCCCCTTCCTTTGCTGACAGCTCTGCCTCCTGCCTGCCCCTGCCTGGCCACACAAAGCCTTGGGCTGCTCCAGGCTCCTTCTGGGGACGTGTTGCACCACAGCCCTGACCTGGGAGGGAAATTCCTCTCCTCTTGTGTCCAGTCTAGGTGGGATGGCCCTGGCAGAAAGGTCTCCTTGGATTCCAGCAGATCCAGGCTCTGACCGAGGCTCTGTTCCTCTCTCTTCCAGCCCTTCAAGCCCTGAGTGAAAACAACAGCCCCTCCTGTAGAAGCACATTTGTTCAGGTGATGTTGGAGGGAAGAGCTGCAGAACTACTTTCATCTGCTGGCTCAGAAGAACCAGTGTCTCTTTAAGACATGCAGATCCCTTGGAAGGTGAGACCACCTGGAGACCAGAGGAGACCAGCTGGAGCTCCAGGCACAGCTGATGACTGGCACAGCTGAGCCTGTGGGAAGCTCCCATAGCTCCTGCCTTCTCCCTCCCTGTTGACAGCTCCCTCCCTGCAGCCCTCAGACCCTGCCCATCCCCTTTCTTCCCTCACAGCTCATCCCTTTGCTTCGCCTTCCATTAATGAACACTTTGGCTTCTTCGCTTTACCTGCATCTCTGTGGAGCTGAAGCGATGCAAATCCGGGGCCCTGGGACACACAGGCCCCTTCTGCCGTTCTCTTCCACGCCGTGTTTTGTGCACACACTCAGAGGAACGAGGGCAGATCAGGCTGGGAAGGACCCTGTGCTGAAGGTCCAGTTCCACAACACTGTGGAGTTACAGATCCTGCTGAGCACCCTGGAGCCCCTGGATTTTGGAAGAGCCAAGCTGAGGATGCTCTGAACCCAGCTGTGAGGGATTCCATGGCAAGCATCCAACGGAGGGCAAAGGAGCTTGGAATGCTGCAAGTTTTCAAGAATAGCTCCCTGAAAGCACAGCAGTGCTCCATCCCTGCACAGGATCAGGAAGAGGGCAGAACCAGAGACCATCTGGGCTTAACAGAGAGCTTTGTTGTGCCTAAGAGCAGCTGAAGCAGCAGCACGGTGCCCAAGACTCTGACATGTGACTGTGCCTGTGCCCGGAGCGCTGTCAGACAGTGCTGGGATCCTGGGTGTGGTTCTGGTCCCCACAACCGAGGAATGGCAGCCCCAGCCTCAGACCCAGTCAGAAAGCCAACCAAGGGAGACCAGAGGGAGGGCACCCTTCCAGTTTCTCTTGGGCATGGCCGCAAAACAACCCCTGCTGCTTCTTCCTCCCCCTGTGTTTGGGCTGTGCTGGTGGCAGAGCCAGCCAGGTTGTGCTCTGCGTTCCAAAGCCTGTTGAGAGCTGGCATGAAAAGTGCTGCATGCACAGCGGAGAGTCCTGGAAGGTGCTGGCAAGAGCGTCCTGCGGGAACAGGGCTCTGGGCTCTGGGCTCTGGCTGGAACAGCCTGGTTTTGCTGCAGTGACCACAGGCAGGAGTTGAGGCAGGTGAAGAGGCAGCAGGCAGCTTGTGTTTGTAGAGGGCCTGGGACTGCCCCTCTGAACCTCCAACTGGAAACACACTTGGGGGAATATGAGCTACAGCTGGAGTGCCTGTCCTGAAAGGACCTGAAGTCATTCAGCCTTGCCAGCTTTTCTTAAGAGTGTGTTGGTGTTCCCCAGGACAGCTACACATTTGGGGAAATGCCTTTGGAGGAAAGGGGCTTGCTTCTCAAGGAAAGTGCTTCCCAGGGAGCGCCCAGCGAGGCAGGTGCAAGTGTCCCCCTTTGGCTCTCTGTGGTCCTTTCACTGCCTGAGGCCCGTTGCACTTGGCAGAGGGGCAGGGCAAGGGAGAAGGCTGTGAAGAGCAGGTTTGGCATCCGCCTGGACCTGTGGAGACCAACCCAAGCACCTGCAGCAGGGTGTGTTCCCCCCTTTGGACAGAGGCGTGAGCAGGAGCATCTCTGTCCAGCCGTGAGCCCCAGAGCTCTCTCTGAGAGCTGTGAATTAAAAGGCCTTTACACACACACTTTTCACATCTTCCCTGTCTGCTGTGTTTCACCTCTTGGCAATGTGCATGTGGCTCTTGCTTGGTGGAAGCTGCTGTGGCCCAGGGCCAGCACAGAGCTGGGCTGGGTGGGCCAGGCAGCGTGGAGAGTCTTGGCTGATCTTGCTGTGTCCCTGGCCTCAAAAAAGGCTGGGAAGGTTTGCCTCCCAAGGCGTCCTGCTCATTGGCTCTCCCTGTGCACCCTGGAGAGGACAAGGTAGGCATTTCTGGCAGCTGGGCATCAGCAGGCCTGAAAGTGGGGGTGTGTTGTGGAGCGAGCCCAGCTGAGATACCCTGAGAGGAGCCCAGTGCTCCTTGCTCCCCTGTGCTGACACGTGTGTGTTTGTCTGGTTTCGGGATGGCCCTGGCTGTGTGAGGGGTGCTACGTGGACACGAGACAGCCGGTCCTGTCCCGCTGGGTCCCAGCAGTGCCTCACAGCACTCCTGCATCCACGTCAGGATGCTGGCCAAGAGAGGTCCTGGAAGCTGAGGCAGCTGATTTTAAGCTTGTGCAGGTGCCTACAGGCCAAGGCCAATGGTGTTCCCTCAGGATACAGCAGTCCTGAGGGGTCTCCCTCATTCAAACAAATCGGCAGACAAATGCATTGTCAGCCAAAAGTCCTTTTATTGACCTGGCAGGTGGGCAAGGGTCTGCACCCACTGAAATATTTCTCCACCATGTATAAATTTCAGTGGGTTGATGTAGGAGTTTGTATCAAAAACACCATCCATCTTTACACTGCTGAGGTGATTCCATAGGCAGGCGGTTGGAAATACATGGTGTCAGATTCCCATACTTGAAGCTGATGTCCAGGCCCTGGCCAGGAGCGGTCTTGATGCCCCAAAGCAGCACAAAGTCTTCCTCACGGCTTCCCTGCACAGGGCTGATTCCACACTTGCCCTTAGTTCTTCTGGTAGACTGTGTCTAAAGCTTTTTGTCAGGTCACTCTCATGTCAAGTTAGGCCTGCCAGGTTTTTGTTATGCTAACTGGTGCTAAGTACTTAGGCATGTCTGTGCTAATTACTTGTTTACTCATGTGAATTGCTTGTGCTTACTCATGTCAAACCAAGGCCTTGTTTCATCCCCAAAGGTGCCTGAGGCCACCCGCTCCTTGTGGCACCAGTTGCTTTCCTGTGGAATGTTCTACCTCCCCAGGGTAAAGAGGGAGCTGCAGAAAGAGCTTGCCAGGCTGCTCTCCATCCTTTCCCAGCTCTCCTGGTGAAGTGGAGAAGTCCGAGCTGAGCGCAAAGGTGCAAATGGAACAGCCGTGCACGGGAAGGCTCGGTGGGAAGGATGATCCAGGATCCATAGGCCTGGCAGCCTGAGCGTGCTCCAGGGAAAGGCCTTGGAGCAGATCCTCCTGAGTGCCATCCCACGGCACCTGCAGGGAACCAGGGCGTCTGCTGGAGGGTGGGAAAGCTCTGCAGAGGGACGGGGACAGCTGGGGCTCCTGGCGGGGTGTTGAGGGCTTCTGTGTGGGAATTTGGGGGGCTTGGTGCTGGTGGGGTGTTGGAGAAGGAGTTGTCTGGAAGGTGAGAGGTCTAGGCTGGAATTTGAGTCAGTTTGAAGGCAGCATCTGTGCTTTGGCACAGCTTTGGTTAGGGAGGGCAGAATAAAAAGTGACTTTTCCCCTTCATGGTCCTGATTCTCCTGCAGGGAACAAGAGGGGAGATCTGTACTTTACTGCCACTCAGATATCTGTACCAGGGGCAGGATTAGCCCTTTTGCCATCTACTCATTTGTTTGGGCTACTATTGTACCACTGAGTGGACTCTCATTTCTTGAGAGCTTTTATTCCTTAAGAGAATAAGGATATTATCATCCCTACATAGAACACCAAAGAATGGCCCTTGGTTTTTCCCTTTTTTTTTGTAGTGTTATGTTCTGTAAAGTGACTCTTAGTGGATGAGGTTAAGGCAAATGAGTTGCTGCTTTGAGATAGGAAGCAAAATTCCAAATCTTCACCTCCTCAGGCCATCCCAATTAATTTGGGAAGTTTGCAACTTTTTGGAACTGCTTGAGTTGAGCAATGGGAAGTAAAGCTTTCCTGAATTGAGGATTCTTACTTGCCAGATTCTTCTGTGCCTTGGCCGCTAAGGTGTTTTTGTTCTGAAGGCAATAACTTCAATGAGAAAATAATTGCAGCATGGTGTAAGAGCTTCTGACAGAGAACAAGTGTTGCCAGCAGTTGCTCCAGGTGCTCCTGCCTACAGTCCCTGTAGGACAGAGCACAGCCCCCAGTGCACACTGGCTTTGGCTGCCCTCTGGCAGAGAAGCCCCCACGGGCACAGGTCTCTGGGGCAGGAGACGGGCACCGGTGCTGCCATGGCTCGGGGGAACTCTGCTTTGGTGGGGACTGTGCCAGACCTGCTGATAGCGCTCCCTGGGCCCCAGGGGTCAGAGCAGCATTCCTGCCCTGGCCCACACGTTCCTTGTCTGTGTCACACCCACGGGTTTAGGATGGTCACCAGTCGGGACGTGTCCCAAGAAGGCCGTGCCAGCTTCTGTGGAAGGCTCCTTGCCCTTCCCAGCGCGGCTGCATCGGCAGCCCTGGGGGCTCCTTCTGCTGCCCTGAGCTTGCAGGGCAGGACAGCGTTTGCTGATGGTTTGAGCCGTTCCTAAAGATCCTGTCGGGCTGTCTTAGACACATGGGGTGAGGGATTCCTTCCAACCTGAGCCACTTTGGGTGGGCTGGGGGCGGCCCCAGGGCAGGGGGCAGTGTATGCAGGGGCCCTTTGTGACACGGGGCAGCACGGTCACCGTGGCATGGAACGGGACAGCGTGTCCAAGGACCCTTTGTGACACGGGGTGACATAGGAGCTGGCGGTGACAAGACCACGCCACAGTGCTCGGAGCACGCAACGGGACAGGACGGGACAGAGTGGTGCCGTGAGGAGCCCCCGCACAGCGCCCTCATTCGTGTCTGACCCGGAGCTTTTCCGATGCGTTATTCCTGCAGCTGACCTCGAGGCCAGACCACAGGACTTGGTGACCCGTGGCCTTCCTGAGGCTTCTCTTCTGCAGGTGTCCTCGAGGGCAGACTGTGGGACTCTGTGCCCCAGAGGAATCTCCCATCCCTGCCACCGGTGCCCTCGAGGCCAGACCACAATCCTTGACAGGAGTCTCCTGTCCTTGTGGCAAGGAGCCCTCGAGACCAGAGTGCAGGACTTGCTGTCCTGTAGCCTTCCTGAGGCTTCTCTCTTGAAGGTGCCTTCCAGGCACGACTGCAGGCCTTGCTGACTCAGAGCTTTTCCGAGGCATCTCTCCTGCAAGTAGCCACAAATCCGATCACTGACATGGAGCAGAGACCCCCGAGAGTGCCCCAGCTGGCCTGGGTGGAGGAAGAGGAAGAAGGCCCTGGAGCTGGCCCTGCACAGGAGACCTGTGCTGCCCTGCTGGATATGCTCGTAGAGGAGGGGTTTTCCAATCCAAAGCAAGTAAGCAGCCTGTGGCCAGGGTTTGATCCTCCCAGAAATTGCTTGGCCTCCCAAGCCATGCCTACTGGTCACTGGAAGCCTTTGAGGCCATGGCAGTGTGGTGGGTAGGGAAGCACTTCTCTGGGGAAGCTGGGGACATTCTTCCCTCTGGCAGCTTTCCAAGTCTCCCTGTGCCTTCTCCAGGAGCCTGCCATGGTGAGGTACATCCACCAGTGGCTCATGGCCAGTCAGTTTGCTGAGCACAGGCTGAACAGGGCCCTGCTGGATCTCACCAACGAACAGCCCGCTGATGTAGTAATGTGTCCTGGTTTTGGACAAATTTGGGAGAAAACCTCCAGAAGGAGCCTCCAGAAAGCAAACCCCCACAGCCCCTTGCTCACCTGGCTCGGGAAGAATTTCCTCAGATAGTAGTGGAAACAACCTGTTTATTGAGCAGGCAAAGCACTCCCCAGCACAAAAAAATGAACAACACCAGATGACAAAAAGTCTTTCTACACTCTGAAGAGGTGTCAAATTCAGAAAGTCTCTGCTGGGAGTGGTTGCCCAGTTATCAGTCTCCGGCGCTGGGGATGACTGCTGCAGGTCACAAAATGCTGGCTCTCGGTGTTTCTTGGTGTTTCCCAGGTCCCAGTCCTGAGCAGGTTGAAATTGTATTCAGGAAAGGGAAAGAAAAAAAACAGTCCAGGGAAAAAATTGGATTGCCTAGCTAAACTAACTAATAAGCAAAAGCAAGGGCAAAAGCAAAAAGCAGGAGCAAGAGCAAAGTGAAAGCAAGCAAGCCAGCAAGCAAGCAAGAAAGCCAGCAAGCCCTAGCCTCTCCTAGACACAAACTGTGAGGGAAGGTGAGCCGGCTGATAACAAGACAAAACAAACCTTCACTTTTCGGAGCCAGTCCCGAAGGTACAAAACATAACATCAAGCATAAACAGAACACACAATTAGGGATGCAAGCACCATAATGTCACCCTAGGACATTCCACCCCTTATCTCCGAATCGTCAACATACTACCAAACGTCATGTAAAAACTTCATCAAGTAAAAACTTCCATCTTTCACTTACTCAGACACATTTCCTTCCATCTCACTTGTTCAAACCTTTGACACACATTTCCTTCTATATCACTTGCTCAGACCTTCGACACCTATACATATCCTTCTGTCTCATGTCTGTGTGGTTTAATGTACAGACAGTGGCAGTAACATCCAGCAAACAGTGATATTTGCATATGAGGCTCACCCCACAATCAGGTCTCCCTGAGGTACACATCATGTTCTTCCATATTTCTGCATTATTCACCGTGTACAACCTGGTCCCTGAGCAAAGACAATCCCACCAATGGGTTTGTCTGTACTCGCGGCAGAACTGATCCACACTGTCTTCCCTAACAAACCTCTGATATGTGCCACTGGGACTTTATCTCCGTCTGCTATATTCAGGGACTCAGACTGGGCAGGACCTGCTCCATTGGTGGAACCTCGGGTGGTAACTAACCAGGTGGCCTTTGCTAAATGCTGCTCCCAGTTCTTGAAAGATCCCCCACCCAATGCTTTCAAGGTGGTTTTTAACAGTCCATTGTACCTCTCCACTTTGCCTGCAGCTGGTGCATGGCAGGGGATATGGTGCGCCCACTCAATGCCATGTTCCCTAGCCCAGGTGTTGATAAGGCTGTTCTTGAAATGAGTCCCATTGTCTGACTCAATCCTCTCAGGGGTACCATGCCTGCTCAGGATTTACTTTCCAAGGCCCAGGATGGTGCTCCGGGCAGTGGCGTGAGGCACAGGGGAGGTCTCCAACCATCCCGTGGTGGCTTCTACCATTGTGAGCACGTAGCGCTTGCCTTGGCGTGTCTGGGGCAGTGTGATGTAGTCAATCCGCCAGGCCCCCCCATACCTGTACTTGGACCACCGCCCACCATATCACAGGGGCTTCACTCACTTGGCCTGCTTGATCTCAGCACACATCTCACAGTCATGGATAACCTGAGAAATACTGTCCATGGTTAGAGCCCACCATGAGCCCTTGGTCTCATGCCCACTTAGAGGTGGCATCTCTACCCTGATGGCCTGAGGCATCATGGGCCCATTGTGCTAGGAACAACTCCCCCCTTGTGTTGCCAATCCAGGTCTATCTTTGACACCCCTATCTTTGCAGCCTGATCTACCTGCTGATTGTTTTGCTGCTCTTCATTAGCTCTACTCTTAGGGACATGGGCATCTTTGTGGCAAACCTTCACAGGTGGTTTCTCTACCCGGGCAGCAATGTCTTTCCATTCTTCAGCAGCCCAAATTGGTTTTCCTCTATGCTGCCAGTTAGCCTCTTTCCGTCTCTGCAGCCAGCCCCACAGAACATTGGCTACCATCCATGAATCAGTGTAGAGATAGAGATTTGGCCACTTCCTTTCTGCAATGTCTAGGGCCAGTTGAACGGCTTTGAGTTCAGCAAGTTGACTTGATCCACCTTCTCCTTCAGTGGCCTCTGCGACCCATTGTGTGGGGCTCCATACAGCTGCTTTCCACTTCTGATTCATCCCTACGATGTGACAGGAACCCTCAGTGGAAAGAGCATATTGTGTTTCCTCTGCTGACAATTGGTTGTATGGTGGAGCTTCTTCAGCCTGTGTCACTGGTTCTTGTTCTTCACCTGTGACACCAAAACTTTCACCTTCAGGCCAATTTGTAATTGCTTCCAAAATCCCAGGGTGATTCAGTTTACCAATATGGGCATGCTGCGTGATGAGAGCAATCCACTTGCTCCATGTAGCACTGGTGGCATGGTGGGTGAAGGGAACCTTTCCTCTGAACATCCACCCCAGCACCGGTAGTCGGGGTGCCAGGAGGAGTTGTGCTTCCTTACCAATCACCTCTGAGGTGGCTTGGACTCCTTCATAGGCAGCCAAGATTTCATTCTCTGTTGGGGTGTATATTGGGGTTTCCAATATTCTGACAGAGACCTGCCCGGGCTTGCCTTGCTGCTGAGTCCAATGGCGGCAGCTGGGATGTTTCCTCCCCAGTGACACCCTTGGGTTACTCAGAGGCTGCGAGCGATATTCCTCAGTGGAGAGGCTTCAGGTGATGGTGAAGAAAGGAGGCACTTCTGCTAGAGCTTGATCCAGAGTCTTTATTTCAGCTACAGAGTTGTGGACCTGGTGGCAGCTCCAACAGAAGGGCCGGCCACGTGGCTGGATTGTCCTTTTAACCCGGGGGTAAGGGGAGGGGCAGGGACAGGTAGCCACCAACCAGGTGAGGGGGAGGGGTGCCAGGGGAGAAGGGGCACTTAGGTCTACCAATAGCCACAGGGGGCAGGGGGTATCTTTCAAATCTGCCAATCACTCGACCCCCTGGACCCCCTGTCTCACAGCCAGGGCTCATGGGGGTTGGGGCGGGGGGAGAGGGTTACCTTTGGGAGGGAGGAGACACACCGCAACAGGTGTAGTTGGCTTCAGACCCTCTGTAACTTTGACTCCAGAATCCTAATGGTCGACCTCGAGTCTCATCAGGCACCTTCTGCCAAAGACTCCAGGACAGACCATGGTTCCTGGCTGCAGAGTAGAGCGCGTTCTTCACATCTGGTCCAAGGGCTACTGCATGAGCAATTTCCTGCTTAATCTGGGTGAAAGCTTGTTGCTGCTCAGGGCCCCAATGGAACTCGTTCTTCTTGTGGGTGACCATGTAAAGAGGGCTCACGATCTGACTGTACTCAGGAATGTGCATTCTCCAAAAGCCTATGGTGCCTAAGAAAACTTGTGTTTCCTTCTTATTGGTTGGTGGGGACATAGCTGTGATCTTGTTGATGACATCCGTAGGAATCTGACACTGTCCATCTTCCCACTTCACTCCCAAGAACTGGATCTCTCAAGCAGGTCCCTTAACTTTACTCTTCTTGATGGCGAAACCAGCTTCCAGGAGGATTTGGATGATTTCCTCTCCTTTCTCAAACACTTCTGCTGCTGTGTTCCCCCACACAATAATATCATCAATATACTGTAGATGTTCTGGAGCCTCACCCTTTTCCAGTGCAGCCTGGATCAGTCCATGGCAGATGGTGGGGCTGTGCTTCCACCCCTGGGGCAGTCGGTTCCAGGTGTACTGCACACCCCTCCAGGTGAAAGCAAACTGAGACCTGCATTCTGCTGCTAGAGGAATGCAGAAAAATGCATTAGCAATATCAATAGTGGCGTACCACTTTGCTGCCTTGGACTCCAGCTCGTACTGGAGTTCCAGCATGTCTGGCACAGCAGTGCTCAGTAGTGGAGTCACTTCATTTAATGCATGGTAGTCCACTGTCAATCTCCATTCTCCTTCAGATTAACGCACAGGCCAGATGGGGCTGTTGAAGGGTGAGTGGGTTTTGCTGACCACTTCTTGGGTCTACAGCTCTTGAATCATCTTATGGATGGGAACCACAGCATCTCGAGTTGTTCTGTACTGTTGGCGATGCACTGTTGAGGTGGCAATTGGTACCTTTGCTCTTCTCCCTTCAGAAGTCCTACTGTAGTTGGATTCTCGGACAGTCCAGGCAAGATGTTCAATTGCTGGATGCCCTCTGTCACTGTAGCTGCTATCCCAAATGCCCACCTCAGTCCTTTTGGGTCTTTAAAATACCCCCTTTGGAGGTAATCTATGCCCAAAATGCATGTGGCCTCTGGGCCAGTCCCAATAGGGTGTTTTTTCCACTCATTTCCAGTCAGGCTCACCTCAGCTTCCACCAAGGTAAAGTCCTGTGATCCCCCTGTCACGCCAGCGATGGAGACAGGTTCTACCCCCACGTGTCTCGATAGGACTAATGTGCATTGTGCACCAGTATCGACCAAAGCCTTCTATTTTTGTGGTTCTGATGTGCCAGGCCAACAAATCCAACACAGTCCAGAAAACACAGTTTTCCCTCGCCTCTACCTGGCTAGAGGCAGGGCCCCTCTAAGCTTGGTTATCCTTCTTTCCTTGGGCATATGTCTTAGAGCTTCCTTCAGGGGGATCAGACATGTCATCATCATCATCATCATCATCATACCTGGCAGCTTGGCTATGGGCAACTGGAGCTGCTTTCCTTTTGGTGGAACTTCCTCTCTGAGTCTTGCCTTCCTTCAATTCACACACCCATAGTGCCAGAGCAGCAGTAGATTTTCCGTCCCATCTCCTCATGTTTTCTCCGCAATCACTCAGGAAGAACCACAGCTCAGCTCGTGGGGTGTACCTTCTCTCCCCATCTGAGGAACGTCTGCGTTGGATACCAGGGCCTCTAATTTGTACTGCTGACATTTGGAGAAGGTCCTCTTTAATCTCCTCCCTGAGTTTCTTGTGATTCTCCTCTATCTTGTCTTCTAATTTCTGCAGACGTGTTTCCACTGCTGCAATTCTGGCGTCTGTCGGGCCATGCACAGCATCTGCATATGCCTGGAGCTTCTTGGCCATATTGAGCACGGTCTCATCCTTCTCATCCCGCTTCATTATTGCTAAAGCAGAAGCGTATTCATGTGGCCCAAGCCGTACAAGTTTTTGCCACATCACAGATGTACATGGTACCATGTCTGGATTCCTAGTTGTTGTGTCATCTGAGAAGATAATCTCTGCCACTGCCATTTCTCTCAGGCGTTGGATCCCTTGTTCCATAGTCTTCCACTGCTGCATATAAAGATCATCTGCACACAGGTATCTTTGTGCTACACTTTCCAGGAGCCGTGCCCAGAGGCTGTGAGGTTTAGCCCCCCTTCATCATTCCTTGGTCGATGACAGGATCATGTGACAGGGATCCCAAATGCCTCGCTTCAGTGCCGTCCAGAATTGTAGCTTCTCCTGCAGCATCCCAAAGATGGACCAACCAACTAATTATAGACTCATCAGGTTGTCGAGTGTAATCCTTTCTTAGGCCACGGAGGTCCTTTAGGGAAAAGGACTCAATATTGGCTTCTGATCTTGTACCAGTTTCTTTGACTCCTGATTTTGTGTCAGGAGGCATTGAGGGTCCTTCTTCTGCATCATAATCATCATCGTCATCCGCTGGTCAATCGGTCTTGTCTGTGCACTTTCCACTTCTCATGCTGGTAGCAACAGCCACTGATTGAGGCTTACAGTCTGGTTTAGCTGCTGGCTTCGAGCCTGGGCTGTTGGCTGCAGCCTGAGTGACTGGGATCACGGCTGATTTATCTCCCTGCCCCCCTTCCTCTGCTGCCCTACAGGACCTAGCAGGGTGCGATAAGCATATGCCAGGGCCCAGCTCACTGCAATGATCTTCTTCTCCTTAGGGGTATCATGGCACTTTTCTTTCAGGTACTTTGCCACCTCAGCTGGGTTCTGAATTTGTTCACATGGAAAGTCCCAGACTATAGGGTCAGAAAACTCCTTTAAGATTTGGCCCATTTCCCACACCACTCAGGATTTCTCACGCCTGGGTCTACTCCTGGGTCAGGGGTCTCATCAGCCCTTCTAGAAATCTCAGCCCTCATTCTAGAGAAGCTGCAGACTGTGTAGAGAAAGCTTACCAAATTAAATACCAGAAAGATGGTCTCTCTAACATTCAGGGGAAACTGAACATTCCCCAATAGGGATGTAACAGATTCAGAGGAGAAGAAGGAAAGCAAAGGCTGAAAAGCCTCATCTCCTGCTTCTCCTCTAACAAACTGGGTGCACAACCATAACCATGAACCAAACATTCCTGGAACAGACTCCAGCACCTTTATAAACCTCCTGCAAGCCATTACAACCAAGCCCAGCCCAATGGATATTCTGGTCAGTGCCCTTCTACTGTAAAAACTACATATTAGGGACAATACAGGAGCTATTTTGGGATAAGAAAATAAACCTAGGGACCATAGAGGTATTAAGACCTCAAAAAACCCTCAGGACCAGAAACACATGCAGGCCTGCACCTCAAGAGACATTATGAATTCAAAAAACATAGCCAGTAACTCTCTATACCAGCCCAGAGTAATTGCAACCAAAATATGATTAGAACAGGGTTTTTTCCACTCTCTCGAGCCATGAGTTGGGTGCCAAAATATTTGTCCTAGTTTAGAGCAAATTTGGGAGAAGACCTCTGGAAGGAGCCCCCAGAAAGTAAATCCCCCCACAGCCCCTCCCCCACCTGGTTCAGGAAGAATTTCCTGGGAGAAAAGTGGAAAAAAACCTGTTTATTTAACAAGCAAAACACTCCCCAATATAAAAAAACAACACCAGATGACAAAACTCTTTCACCATTCTGAAGAGATGACAAATTCAGAAAGTCTCTCTGGGAGTGGTCGCCCAGTTCTCGATCTCCAGTGCTGGGGATGGCTGCTGCAGGTCACAAAATGCTGGCTCTCGGTGTTTCTTGGCGTTTCCCAGGTTCCAGTCCAGAGTAGGATGGGATGGTATTCAGGAAAGGGAAAGGAAAAAAAAACAGTCCAGGGTAAAAATTGGATTGCCTAGCTAAACTAACTAATAAGCAAAAGCAAAAAGCAGGAGTGAGAGCAAAGCAAAACAAGCAAGCCAGCAAGCAAGCCAGCCTCCCCTAGACACAGACCATGGTGGGGAGTTGAGCCGGCTGATAACAAGACAAAACAAACCTTCACTTTCAGAGTCAGTCCTGAAGGCACAGAACATAATATCAAACATAAACAGAACACACGACTGGGGATACAAGCACCATAATGTCACCCTAGGACACTAACCGAGGGAGTTCCACTAAAGTGAAGATAGTCTCAACCTCCCATGACTGAGCAGCTGGGTATGATCTGTCAGATCCCATTGAAGGTACCTCTAACATGTATGCCCAGGAAAGAAATAATAACCAGGGTTAGAGCCTCTAGCCAGGAAGAGGCACAGGAAAACTGGATCTTCTGGACAGTGTGGATCCGATGGCCTGGCACATCAGAGACACAAAAATGCGACGCCTTAGTTGACCCTTGAGCGCAGTGTACCCTGATACCATCAGGACATGTGGGGGCAGAACCTGTTTCCATTGCAGGGGTGACGGGGGGATCACAGCAATTGGCCCTGTTGGGAGCCGAGGTGAGCCTGACTGGGAAGGAGTGGCAGAAACATCCTATTGTGACCGGGCCAGAGAACCCGTGTATTCTGGGCATAGACTTCCTCCAGAATGGCAATTACAAAAAACCAAAGGGACTCAGGTGGGCTTTTGGCACAGCTGCTGTAGAGGCAGAGGACATTGGGCAATTGAACACCTTAACTGGACTGTCAGAGCACCCATCTGCAGGAAGACTCCCGAGGGTGGAAGAGCAACAAGTACCAATTGCCACCTCGACAGTGCATCGTCGGCAGTATCGGATGAATCGAGGTGCCGTGATCCCCATCCACAGAATGATCCATTAGGTGTAGAGCCAAGGGATGGTCAGCAAAACCCACTCACCCTTCAACAGTCCCATTTGGCCTGTGCACAAGTCTCAATGGAGATTGACTGTGGACTATCGTGCCTTGAATGAAGTGACTCCACTGCTGAACGCTGCTGTGCCGGACATGCTGGAACTCCAGTACGAGCTGGAGTCCAAGGCAGCAAAGTGGTACGCCACTATTGACATTGCTAACACATTTTTCTCCATTCCTCTGGCAGCAGAATGCAGGTCTCAGTTTGCTTTCACCTGGAGGGGCGTGCAGTACACCTGGAACCGACTGCCCCAGGGGTGGAAGCACAGCCCCACCATCTGCCATGGACTGATCCAGGCTGCACTGGAAAAGGGTGAAGCTCCAGAACACCTGCAGTACATCGATGGCATCATTGTGTGGGGGAACACGGCAATGGAAGTACTTGAGAAAGGAGAGAGGATCATCCAGTTTCTGCTGGAAGCCGGCTTCGCCATCAAGAAGAGCAAAGTCAAGGGACTTGCCCGAGAGATCCAGTTCCTGGGGGTAAAGTTGCAAGATGGATTGTGTCAGATTCCCACTGAGGTCACCAAAAGGATCACTGCGGTGTCTCCACCAACCAGCAAGAAGGAAACATGAGCTTTCCTAGGTGCCATAGGTTTTTGGAGAATGCACATTCCCGAGTACAGCAGGATTGTGAGCCCTCCCTACCTGGTCACCTGCAAGAAGAATGATAATTCCTCTGGGGCCCTGAGCAGCAACAAGCTTTCGCCCAGATCAAGCAGGAGATTGCTCAGGCAGTAGCCCTTGGCCCAGTCAGGATGGGACCAGAGATGAAGAATGTGCTCTACTCTGCAGCTGGGAACAATGGCTTGTCCTGGAGCCTTTGGCAGAAGGTGCCTGGGGAGACTTGAGGCCGACCACTGGGATTCTGCAGCTGAAATTACAGAGGGTCTGAAGCCAACTGCACTCCCACAGAGAAGGAAATCTTGGCTGCCCATGAAGGAGTTCAAGCTGCCTCCGAGGTGATTGCCACAGAAGCACAACTCCTCCTGGCACCCTGACTGACGGCACTGGGGTGGATGTTTAAAGGAAAGGTTCCCACTACCCTCCACGACACTGCTGCCACATGGAGCAAATGGATTACTCTCATCATGCAGCACACCCGGATTGGAAACCTGAATCGCCCTGGGATTTTGGAGATAATTACAAACTGGCTGCTGGTGAGAACTTTGGTCTCACTGACGGAGAGCAGCAGGAACAAGTGACAAGGGCTAAAGAAGGTGCACCATGCAACCAACTGGCAGCATAGAGGAAAACCAATCTGGGCTACTGATGTGTGGAAAGACATTGCCTCTTGGGTAGAAAATGTGTGTGTGAAAGTCTGTCATGTAGATGCCCATGTCCCAAAGAGTCGGGCTAATGAGGAACACCGAAACAAGGAGCAGGTAGATCAGGCTGCAATGATAGAGGTGTCAAAGATAGACTTGGATTGGCAACACAAGGAGGAGTTGTTCCTAGCTCAATGGGCCCATGATGCCTCAGATCATCAGGGCAGAGATGCCACCTCTAAGTGGACACAAGATCAAGAGGTGGATCTAACCATGGACAGTATTTCTCAGGTTATCCATGACTGTGAGATGTGTGCTGAGATCAAGCAGGCCAAGTGAGTGAAGCCCCTGTGGTATGGTGGGCAGTGGTCCAATTGCAGGTATGGGGGGGCCTGGCAGATTGACTACATCACACTGCCCCAGACACGCCAAGGCAAGCGCTATGTGCTCACAATGGTAGAAGCCACCACGGGATGGTTGGAGACCTCCCCTGTGCCTCACGCCACTGCCCGGAGCACCATCCTGGGCCTTGAAAAGTAAATCCTGAGCAGGCATGGTACCCCTGAGAGGATTGAGTCAGACAATGGGACTCATTTCAAGAACAGCCTTATCAACACCTGGGCTTGGGAACATGGCATTGAGTGGGTGCACCATATCCCCTACCATGCACCAGCTGCAGGCAAAGTGGAGAGGTACAATGGACTGTTAAAAACCACCTTGAAAGCATTGGGTGGGGGATCTTTCAAGAACTGGGAGCAGCATTTAGCAAAGGCCACCTGGTTAGTTAACACCCGAGGTTCTGCCAATGTAGCAGGTCCTGCCCAGTCTGAGTCCCTGAATATAGCAGACGGAGATAAAGTCCCAGTGGCACATATCAGAGGTTTGTTAGGGAAGACAGTGTGGATCAATTCTGCCGCGAGTACAGACGAACCATTTGTGGGATTGTCTTTTCTCAGGGACCAGGTTGTACACAGTGAATAATGCAGAAATATGGAAGAACATGATGTGTACCTCAGGGAGATCTGATTGTGGGGTGAGACTCATATGCAAATATCACTGTTTGCTGGATGTTACTGCCACTGTCTTTACATTAAACCACACAGACATGAGACAGAAGGAAATGTGTAAGTGTCGAAGATTTGAGCAAGAGAGATAGAAGGAAATGTGTAAGTGTCGAAGATTTGAGCAAGTGAGATGGAAGGATGAGTAAGTGAAAGATGGAAGTTTTAACTTGATAAAGTTTTTACATGATGTTTGGTAGTTACGTTGACGATTTGGAGATATGGGGTGGAATGTCCTAGGGTGACGTTATGGTGCTTGTATCCCCAATCGTGTGTTCTGTTTGTGCCTGATATTACGTTCTGTGCCTTCAGGACTGACTCTGAAAGTGAAGGTTTGTTTTGTCTTGTTATCAGCCAGCTAACCTCCCCCATGGTCTGTGTCTAGGAGAGGCTAGGTTTCCTTGCTTGCTTGCTGGCTTGCTTGCTTTCGCTTTGCCCTTGCTTTTGTTTTTGCTTATTAGTTAGTTGTTTTTTTGTATTGGGGAGTGTTTTGCTTGTTGAATAACAGGGGTTTTTTTCCACTTCTCTCCAAGGAAATTCTTTCCGAAACAGGTAGGGGAGGGGCCGTGGGGGGGTTCGCTTTCTGGGGGCTCCTCCTGGAAGATTTCTCCCAAATTTGCCCTAAACTAGGACACCTTGGCATGTCAAGGGCTGCTTCTCACCTGCCCTGAAGCACTGGGGCTCGTGGCTTTCCTTCCTATGGGAGAGAACTGTCCTTCTCCTCCAGTGACCCAGGGCCAAAACCGGGATTCCTTCTCCAAATGTCTTTATATGCAAAGATTGTTCCCAGATGAAATCTGCCAGGAGAGACAGGTCTGGCTGCCTTGGCCACCCAGGGGCCACCTCTCATCTGCCTTTGAGACACTGGGACCATGTACTTTTCTTTCTTATGGGAAAAAAACATCCATCTCAACTAGGCATCCATGGCCAAAATTGGGCATCTGCCTTCAGAATTCCCTATATCCAAGGATAGCTCCCAGAAAAAAGCTGCCAGGGGAGACAAGTCTGACTGGCCTTGGCTTCCTGAGGGCTGGCACTCATGTGCCTCTGAAACACTGGGGCTCTGTGCTTTCCTTCCTAATGAAAAGAACTCATCTTCTTGTCCAGGCACCCACGGCCAAAACTGAGATTTGACCTCCAAAATGCCCTGTGTCCAAGGATAGCCCCTAGAGGAAAGGTGCCAGGAGAGACAAGTCTGGCTGGCTTGGCCTAAGGGTGGCCACCTTTCATCTTCTTCCAGAACACTTGGATTTTGTGCTTTTCTTTCCTATAGGAAAAAACCATCCATCCTGACCAGGCACCAATGGCCAAAACTGGGATTCCACCTCCAAAACTCCGTGCATCCAAGGATTGCTCCCCAGTGAAAGCAGCCAGGACTTAAAGGTTTGGCTGCCCTTGGCCTCTTGGGAACTGCCTCTCACCTGCCACAAAACACTGGGGCTCGATGCTTTCCTTCCTGTGGAAAAAAGCCGTCCTTCTTCTCAAGGTGTCCAAGGTCAAAATTGAGATTCCTCCTCCCAAATTCTGTATATCCAAGGATCCCTTCATGACAAAAGCTGCCAGGACAAACAGGTCTGGCTGGCTTGGCCTCCCAGGAGCCACCTCTCTCCTCTTCTGCTTTTGAAACACATGGGCTCTGTGCTTTCCTTCCTATGGAAAAGAACTGTCCTTCTTATCTCTGCAGAAATGGCTGAAATTTCGGTTCCAACTCCCAAATTCCCTATACCCAAGGGTTGCTTTCAGAAAAAAGCTACCAGTACAGAGAGGTCTGGCTACCTTAGGCCTATGGTGGCCACCGTTCATCTGCCCCTGAAACACCGGTGTTCTGTGCTTTCCTTCCTATGGAAAAGAATTGTGCTTCTCCGCCCCCAGGTGTCCATGTCTGAAATTGGGATTCCACTTCTAAAATTCCCTATATCCAAAGGTTGTTCCCAGCCAAAATCTGCCAGTACCGTCATGTCTGGCTAGCCTTGGCCTCTGGTGGCTGCCCCTGCCACACTGGGGCTCGGTTCTTTCCTTCCCATGGAGATCACTGTGACACGGTGGGGACCTCATGGAAGCAAGGGGATCATTGTGGCACCACTGGAGCCCATGGAACCAAGGGGCCATGGTGACACAGCGGGGCTTCATGGACCCAGAGACCATTATGGCTCTGTGGGGCCTGATGGAACCATGGAGGCCATTAGGACCCTTCAGGGCCTTGTGTCACCAAAGGGGCATTGTGACACCTCAGGGCCTCATGGAAGCAAGGGAACTTTGGGACACTGTGGGGCCTCATGGAACCAAGGGAACATGGAACAGGTCTGGCTGGCTTGGCCTCCCAGGGGCCACCTGACAGCTCTGGCTGATCTTGGAATGTTAAGGGCTGCCTCTCATCAGCTCCTGGAGCACTGGGGCTCTGTGCTTTCCTTGCTAAGGGAAAGAACTGTCCCTCTTTTCAGCTGCCCATTGCCAAAATTGGTATCCTCCCTAAAAAATTTCCTCTATGCAAAGGTATCTCCCAGAAAAAAACCTGTCAGCTCTAGCTGACCTCTGGCAGTAACCTCTCATCCACCTGGGGAAACTGTGGGGCTCTGTTCCTTCCTTCCTGTGGAAAATAACCTGGCCTTCATGTCCAGGGTCTATGGCAAAAATTAGAAGTAGGCCTCCAAAATTCCGTATATCCAAGGATCACTCCCAGACAAAAGTAGCCAGGACAGACAGGTCAGGCTGGCCCTGTCCTCTGGTGATTTTCTTAGATGATGAGCTGAATGTTGTCATTTGAAAACACCTTGGAGAGTTCCCAGAGATCTCCCAAGGTGGGATTTTGAGGCCTCGGGCACATGACCACTACATATGGACAAAGGAGCTCTGTGCTCTGTGCTGTTGTGGTGGTTTTGCATCACAGAAGTGATGTCCTGAGAGAAGCTGCTAGCAGTTTCCTCTGTGTCTGACGAAAAAGCAATAAGTAATTAGCTTTAAGAGCTGACAATCTGTTAAACCACTAAGGAAACTGCACACGCCTCTGTGAAGACACAAGTTAAAGATGGAGAAGCCTGGCTGGGTCTGTTTCCCTTCTGGCCTGCAAAGAGGTGACCAGGCCGGCCCAGCCCCGTCTCAGCCAGGCCAGGCCGGGCGGCTCCTGCCGTGGGGCCGGGCCCCTTCCCAGGGAGCCGCCAGGCCCCATCGGCTGCCGGGCAGGGCAGGGGAGGCCGGGGGGCCGAGGCCGGGCCGGGCCGTGGCTGCGGTTGCTGACATCTGGCCGCTACCGAGCCCTGCCCCGCCGCCAGCCCGGGCCCAGCCAGGATCCGCCGGGCCCCAGGAGCAGCCCCGGGCCGGGCCGGCTCCGCCAAGGTTCTGCCGCCCTTGGGGTTCGCCCACAACCAGCGGGCAGGGGGAGGAGAAGCCATGGGCCCCGGCCGTGCTGCTGCTGTGCTCTGGCCTGGCTGCTGAGATCCTGGCCCTGCCCCAGCGCGGCCCAGCCTGACACAGCCCCAGCGCAGCCGCTGCAGAAACCTCCATGGTAAAACAGCTCCGGCCGCAAGTACCGAGCCCGGCCGGGGTCACGGAACCATCTGCAGGCCCCGGCTGAGATATTGACTCTTCCAGTGCTTCCATCCTCCCTCGCGTGAGAGAAAAGGACAAAGTGCAGGCACACACAGGAGCAACATGAAGACACCGAGGTCAGTGAAGAGGAAGTTGGGTCCCAGATGGAAGGGATGGAAGGAGACACCTTGATCTTGGGGCTGAAATCCTCTGGTAAAGCTATGGAGAAGGATGTAATTGATACATCAGACAATAACGCATTAAAAAGTATGGGGAGATGATTTGTTTAGCAAAGGCCTCCGTGCTAATGTAAGGAAATGTTGCAGTAGCTGTGATCCCATGAGAAGTTTGAACAATGAAAGACAGCAGAGTGATGAGACCCTGAGCCCCCAGGGAGAGAAGAAGACCTCTGTTTCCAGAGATGAAGATGATTTCAGAAATAAAAGAAGAGAATTTTGCTCTTATACAGCTCATCTTTAAACTAATACCCCATAAGCTGGCATGGCTGATAAACACAGCTGTGGGAAAAGCTGTGAAAAAATGGGAGGGATTTCACAATTACAGATTTTTCCTAGGCAGCTGCTATTCATGGGAATGAAAAGCCATGAGATAACTGTTGTCTTGTGGAGAAGTCTCCATAACATTTACAAGAGGAACTTCTCTTTCTAAGTCAACCAAAGAAAGACTATTCTAGAGGTGGAAAACTGACTGAAATTTTAGGTTTCGTCTCTTTTCATTGTCAGGTTGTATGGAGAGAGGAAGTGTTCTGAAAGTTTTGTTCTGATCCTTATTACTCTTTATTTTAGTTACTATTAATAAACTTTTCTTTATACCCTTTTAAAGTTTTGAGCCCACTTTGCCTTTCTCCTAATATTATCTAAGAAATTAGTAAGTATATTCTAGTGAGTGCCCTGGTAATTAGCCAACACTGAACCCACCACAGTAATTAACGCATTGGCCGAGAAATCTCAAATTGGCGAACCAAAGCCAATACAAATCTTCCTGATGAACTGCCTCAGACAAGAAGGAAATCAAGGCACAGCCATGGTTTCTCAGGATTTGTTTGTTCCTCATGAGCCCCGTGGTGCATTTGGAGCTGAGCCCTGGAACCTCAGGGCCCAAGAGGAGATTGCACAAATCTTTGCAGGAATCAAAGGCAGAAGAAAACCCCAAAGTGTCTCAAAGCATAAATGGGACCCAGTGAGGTCCATCCCCAACACAGGTTCCTCATGGACTCCTTGGAGGAGAGAATTGGATGCCAGGATGGCACAAAAACCTCTCAGAGACTCAAATTGCACAAAAACCTCTCAGTGTGGAAAGGAAAATCTAAAGTAGCTTTAAAAACTTGAGTATCTCAAAGCATTCATGAGCCCCACTGAGTGTTGTTCCTGACAAAGCCTCTCCAGGGACTAATTACAGCAGATAATTGGAGGCCATGACTGCACAAAGCTCTCAGAGCCTCCAAGGCAAAAGCAAAAGTCAAAGTGCTTTGAAAATCCTGCAGTCCCTGGGAGCATGAAGGAGCCCCCAGGGCCATTCCTGAGCAAGGCTCCCCAGGGACTCCTTCCAGCAGATCCTTGAGGCCACTGGGATGTGGGCTAGGGGGGATGCTGAAGGCAGGACAAGGGGCTGACAGTGCCCAGCCTGGCTGGGGCTGTGCCAGGAGGCCCCAGTGCCTCAGGACAAGGTGTCTCCTGACAGCCCTTGGTGGCACAGAGCCTGCTGTGCCCCAGGGCACCAAGACTTGGCTTCTCTTTGTCCCCACCTGTCATCAGTGCCTCCAGTTCTCTGCTCTGCCTGGGGCCTGGGGACACTTTCTCAGTCGTGTCCCTCAGTGGGACCCATTAAAGAAACTTTGAAGTTGGATTCTGACTTGGAGCTCTGGAGAGGTTTCTGCAGCTCCCTCTCAGGGCCTGATGTTCAGGGCCTGAGCACAAAGCCCCAGAGGGTCATTAAAGTCCTTGTGCTGTGTCTGTGCTGCTGAGCTGGGCCGGGCTCCTGGCCCAGAGGGTGATCCTGGTAACCAAGGAGAGCTTCAAAAGCACATTTCTCTGGATGAGCAGCTCTTCTCCCAGCCCAGCAGGGCTGGGGCACTGCCTGCAGCCAGCCCGGGCACAGCACAGAGGCACAGAGAGCTTCCATCAGTCAGGGCTGGGAAGGTGCTGAGAAGTGCCTGGGGCAGAATCACTGGCAGCCCTTGGCACAGGAACCTCTGGCTGCAGGACAATGCAGCTGCAGCTCCTGGAGTGATCTCCTACAGCTGGAACATCCCAATGCCCACAGACCCTGTGAGTACGACTCTGAGTATTTCTGGTGCAGGGGAGGTGAAATGCTCATGAAGCCTTGACATGCTGAGGGCTTCTGATCGGTCATAGAATGTTTCCAAAAAAAGGATTTTGATAAAAATTAGGAAACTTCCAAAGACTTTGTGTTCAGTTTCCTACTAATGAATAATGGCAGGGAGGGAGGGATAAATATTAAAGGTATTATGAATTTTGACAAGTGCCTGAGACATCTGAACTGTTTCTTTTAGTGATCAATAGGTTCACAGGAGATCCCTAATGTGCTTGCAGCCACTCTGCCCATGGACAGCAGCAGCATCACCTCTGCTGGAGCCATCAGGCTCAGCCTGAGCTGTCCTTTCTCCAAGCTGCAAACAGAACCTGCCCCCAGCCAGTGCCCTGCAAACAGGCAGGGTTCTGTCAGGCCAAGGAGAGTGCACAGAGATTTGGGGTCTGTGATTGCTGGCAGGGAGAGCTCAGGCACAGGGAAACACCTGCAGGAGGAAAATCCCCAGGAAGCTGAGAGAAGATCAGGGAAGGAGAAAAAGCAAAACCCAGAAATGCTGTGGCAGGGAGAGTTTAGAGATGTCCAGTGGATCCCCTCCAGTGCAGCCCCTCCCTCTGAACAAGCCCCCTCCCTCCTGTCCCCCCAGCCAAGCCTCTGTCCTCAGGGCCGGGGCTCCAAGGCGTGCAGCCCCTCCTGTGCAGGCAGAGCTGCAGCAGAGCCGTGGGGCAGCTCTGCAGCCCCGGGCCCAGTTCCCTCTGCAGAGCACAGGGCTGGGAGCAGCTGCCCGGCACTGGGGGCTCTGGGAGGGGGCACAGCTGGCTCAGGGTGACACAGCTGTCCCCAGTGCCCGGCTCTGGGCAATGCTGTCACTGCAGCCAGGGAAGGAGCTGCATCTCCCTTCATCCAATACCATCAGAAGGAGACTTGGAAGTCTCCCTGAGATTTCAGTCCAAGCTGGGAGCTTCAATCCAGGGTGCAAACCTGTCCTAGATCATCTATGAGTTACAAGACTGATGGGGAAAGGCAGAGATGTTCTGACACTTAAAGTGCTGCTGGGTTGGTGAAATGAGCAACGTGAGTCCTTGGCTTGAAATGTGGAACTGGGCTCTGCTGGATCCATCTGCTCTCAGCAGTGCTTGGTGACATTTTAGGGGAAGCGTGGGAAGGTGATCACACTCCACTTGATAGAGGTTAAAGCCCAGAGAAACTCTGAACAGGTCAGAATGACAGACCATATCCTCTGACTCTCCTCTCATCATTTTGCCTCACAGAACTTGCTCTGTTCTCCCTAAAGGCAGCAGAAATTCTGAGGGTTTTTGATATCCAAGAATACCAGCACAGATACGGGCAAGCTTATAAAGAAAACCCCAGAACTCAAAAATACTAACGACAGTGTCTGCGTGTTCCAGAGAAGGGTGTATGGGAGATGGCTTTGGTTTTGATTACAGGTATCTCCTCTAACTCTTCTCTATCCTTTCTCCATGAAAAGGTCCCCATGTGCAGCCACAGCCAATGTCCAACAGCAGCTCCATCAGCCACTTCCTCCTGCTGGCACTGGCAGACACGCGGCAGCTGCAGCTCCTGCACTTCTGCCTCTTCCTGGGCATCTCCCTGGCTGCCCTCCTGGGCAACGGCCTCATCATCAGCGCCATAGCCTGCGGCCACCACCTGCACACGCCCATGTTCTTCTTCCTGCTCAACCTGGCCCTCAGTGACCTGGGCTCCATCTGCACCACTGTCCCCAAAGCCATGCACAATTCCCTCTGGAACACCAGCACCATCTCCTACACAGGATGTGCTGCACAGGTATTTCTGGTTTTCTTCTTCCTTGGAACAGAGCTTTCTCTCCTGACCATCATGTGCTATGACCGCTACGTGTCCATCTGCAAACCCCTGCACTACGAGACCCTCCTGGGCAGCAGAGCTTGTGCCCACATGGCAGCAGCTGCCTGGGCCAGTGCCTTTCTCTATTCACTGCTGCACACGGCCAATACATTTTCCCTGCCCCTGTGCCATGGCAATGCCCTGGGCCAGTTCTTCTGTGAAATCCCACAGATCCTCAAGCTCTCCTGCTCCAAATCCTACCTCAGGGAACTTGGGCTTCTTGCTGTTAGTGCCTGTTTGGCATTTGGTTGTTTTTTGTTCATTGTTTTCTCCTATGTGCGGATCTTCAGGGCTGTGCTGAGGATCCCCTCTGAGCAGGGACGGCACAAAGCCTTTTCCACCTGCCTCCCTCACCTGGCCGTGGTCTCCTTGTTCCTCAGCACTGCAGCATTTGCTCATCTGAAGCCCTCCTCCATCTCCTCCCCATCCCTGGATCTGTCAGTGTCAGTTCTGTACTCGGTGGTGCCTCCAGCCCTGAACCCCCTCATCTACAGCCTGAGGAACCAGGAGCTCAAGGCTGCAGTGTGGACACTGATGACTGGACAATTTCAGAAACATTAAACTGCTGGCCAATTTCTGCAAATCACTTGTAATAAAAGTCATCTCTGAAACTTCTTGTTGGTTTCATTTTGGAGGTTTTTTTTCTTTGTTTTACTCTTTCAGTATCGTCCACAAATAAATGTCATTGTTTGTGCCACTGCTGTCCATCAGTCTCTGCAAGTCCCTTTCTGCCTGGCTGCTGTCCAGCCACTCAGTCCCCAGCCTGTAGTGCTGCAGGGGTTGTTGTGGCCAAAGTTCAGGACCCGGCACTCGGCGTTGTTAAACCTCACCTTGTTGGATTTGGCCCTGGATCCAGCCTGGCCAGGTCCCTCTGCAGAGCCCTCCAGCTGATCCGCACTCCCAGACAACGTGGTTTCACCACAGTTCCATGAGGCCCCAGAGTTTCCCAATGGTGTCCATAATTCCATGAGGCCTCCCAGTGTCACAATGTCCCTTTGGTTCCATGGGCCCCCTTGGTGTCACAAAGTCCCTTGGATCCTTGGGCCCCACAGTGTCACAAAGACACCATGGTCCCCCAGGGCCCTGCAGTGTCACAATGGCCATTGGTCCCCCAAGGCCCTGCAGTGTCACCATGGATCCTTGGTTCCATGAGGTCTGGCAGGGCAGCAATGCTCTCTTTTGTCCGACAGTGCCACAGTGGCCTCTTGGTCCCAAGGGCCACCACGGTGTCAAACATGTTTCCTTCATTCCACGAGTCCCTGAGGAGCAGCAATGGCCCCTTGGTTCCATGGGGCCCTGCAGTGTCACAGTGGCCCCATCATGACACGAGGTCCTGCTCTGTCACAATGCTCTGCATGGTTCCACAAGGCCCTGCAGGGTCACTGTGGCCTCTTGGTTCCATGAGGCCTCAGAGAGCCACAATGAATTCCTTGGTGCTGCCGTGTCACAATGGAGTCCTGGTGACACAAGATCCTGCAGTGTCACCAGGGACCCTTGGTTCCATGGGGCACCACAGTGTCACAATTGTTCCCTCAGTTCCCAGAGTCCTTGCAATGGAGCAATGGCCCCTTGATTCCATTGTCCCCAGGCTCTCCCAAGGGTCTCCTTGGTTCCACAGTGTCACAATGGCCCCTTTCTTCCCCAGGGCCCTGCAGTGTCACAAGCATCAGAGAATCAACCAGGCTGGAAAAGACCTTGGAGAGCATCAAGTCCAACCTGGGACCCAACACCACCTTGTCACCCACACCATGACACTGAGTGCCACATCCAGTTTCTCCTGAAACACTTCCAGGGACAGAGACACACCCACCTCCCTGGACAGCCCATTCCAATGCCCAATCACGCTTTGTGTGAAGAATATTTCCTAATGTCCAGCCTAAAGTTCCCCTGGTGCGGCTGAAGGCTGTGTCCTCTTGTCCTGTCTCTGTTCCCTGGGAAAAGAGCCCGACCCCCAGCTGGCTGCACCCTCCTGTCAGGGAGTTGTAGAGAGTGATGAGGTCTCCCCTGAGCCTCCTCTTCTCCAGGTTAAACAACACCAGCTCCCTCAGCTGCTCCTCACAGGACTTGTGCTCCAGACCCCTCACCAGCCTTGTTGCCCTTCTCTGGACATGCTCCAGCCCCTCCAGGGCCTTCCTAAATTGGGGGGCCCAGAACTGGACACAGCACTCGAGGTGCTGCCCAACCAGTGCTGAGCACAGGGGAAGAATCACTGCCCTGCTCCTGCTGGTCACACCATTCCTGGTCACACCATTCCTGATCCATAGGAGTGCCAGGGGTTGGATGGGGGAAATGGTGGGGAGGGGCTGAGGACAAAGTGTTATTGATTGTCAGACATGAAGGGTCTTGATTTTCATATCTGTTAAAACTGCATGAGGAGGTGTAGGGGGTCAATATCAATTGGACATTGCTGATATCAATCTATAAACAGGAAAAGAAATCAGGGCAAAACTGTTGTCTCTGCATTGTTTTCAATAGAGTTTATTCACTTTGAATACACTTCTTAAATATATCTCATTAACCAGAGAACAAACTAAAACTTCAGTTATTCCCAGGGGCTATTCTTTTTTGGGTGTTTTGAACAAATATTTGT
This sequence comes from Anomalospiza imberbis, assembly GCF_031753505.1. Lineage (NCBI taxonomy): Eukaryota > Metazoa > Chordata > Aves > Passeriformes > Viduidae > Anomalospiza > Anomalospiza imberbis. Next base: position 205,964 of record NW_027100049.1, read on the forward strand.
GAGATTTCCTTGCTGAATTCCAGAAGGGAAGAGCTCAAGAAAGAAGAAGAGGCCTCTGGAGTAGTAAAATTCATCAGCAACCTCCAAGTGGCTGAGGATCCATCCCCATCAGAGCAGCAATGACCAGAAATGGGCACAGAAGAGCTGCGATGGTTATTAAACTGTTCAAATGTTCAACTTGTGTTTGTTGGCCAGAAACCTTTCTGTGCCTCTGAGTGTCATCATCCCTGAGCCCAAAGGACACAAACCTGATGAGTTGTGGTTCCCACTGAAGGGACACTTGGACCTTGGCTCTGCACAGGAGAGCTCTTCATCCACTTTTCCTCTTTTCCTCCCTCTGGGCATGGAGGGAGCTCCTGACTTCAGCCTGTGACTCGTGTGTGCAAAGAGCAAATCTGGGCAGAATCGGGGCAGGGAGGGTTTGGGGGGCCTTGGGATCTGTGCTGGGCACAGAAGGTGTTTTCCGTTCCTCTGAGACTGTCTGCTGTGCACAGTGGATTTAATATCCAGCAGAGGAATGACTTTTGCATTTGGTGGAGCTGTGCCTTCCCTTGGATTTGTTGGCTGACAAGAAATGAACATCCCTCTGTGTCTGGAGCAGCTCCTTGTCCAAGGAAAGCAGGTGGGAGTTGGAGCCAAGCAGCTGAAACCTGCAGGTGCAGCCTGGGCTGGAGGGAGCTCAGATTTGCACAAGGCTGCTCTGAGTGCCAGGGCTTGGATGGGGGAAATGGTGGGGTGGGGGTAGGGACAGAGTCTGATTGATTGTCAGCCATGAAGGGTCTTGATTTTCATATCTATTCCAACTGCATGAGGAGGTACTTGGATTCAGTGTCCATTTGAGATTGCATATTTCAATAAATTAACAGGGAAAAAACTAAACAGGACCTAAAAATGGTTTCTCACTGCCTGTGTAAATAAAATACATTCACTTCAACTACACTACTGGAATCTGCCTAATTAACCACTAAGATTTGAAAACTTAAATCTAATTATTCCCAGATGCTTGGCTTGTTAAGGTGTTCTGAATATTAATGAGCTCTGGGACACTGAATTGCTGAAGTGAAGAGCTGAAGGCTGAAGAAGTCTCTGGAGCAGTAAAATTCAGCAGCAGCCTCCAAGTTGCTGAGGATGTCAGCAGCCCCCACTGAGGCCATCCCTGCCCAGAGACCGTGGGGGAATGGGCAGACAAGGAGAGCGTCCCTGGGGCTGGGGCAGCAGAACTCAGAGGCACCAGCAGCTCCAGCTGGGAAATGGAGTGTGGAATGTGGCTGTGAAAGCCCTGCCTGGGCTGTGCCAAGCAGGACACACAAGCTCTGACTCCCATCCCCCAAACAACTCTCTCAAGGAGACATTTAAGAGGAATTACAATTGTTTGTGTCTTCTGAGTTGGATGCACTGGAGAAATACCAATAAGAGATTCTCAGGAGCTCCAAACAACAAAACAGCCTTTACTGGCAACTTTAGAAGATTAGAGAAACTTTGGCAAAAGGTTTAATACAACATTCAATGAACAAAAAAAACACTTCTCAGAGCATTACCTTGGCCCATTCACTTCACAAACTCTAAGCCTGTTCAGTTGTAAGGTAATCAACATTTGTAAGTGGATTGAAGTACAAGACGACAGAAAGAGAGAAAGACAAAAAATATATATAGAGAAGCACATACAAAGCTACCAACTCCTGGATTCCAGCATTGGTTCAGATAGAAATTCCAAGAGGAGGTAGGGTCAAGATGTGTGCTTGCCTTGTGCTCAGCCATAATTACCCCTTGGTGTTCCTGGGCCCTTCCCCCAGGTGGGACTTGGGGTCATTTGGTCACTCAGGAGCTGGGCTGGGGGCTCCAGAGGTGGCTGTGGAGCATTGCCGGTGCTGTGCCAGGGACTGGCAGACACTGCTGGGCTGGGATAGAGGCTCTGGGGGGATTGGGGTTCCAGGGCAGGGCAGGGCTGGGGTTCCAGGGCAGGGCACGGCTGGACCTGCCCCTTCCTCCCCACACATGAAATGTTTCCAGCCAACAATCTCCTCCAGACTGTCACAACAGGCAGTGTTGGAGGTGAAATCCCAGTTCATTCCATGCGTACCTGGACAAGAAGGACAAGTTCTTTTCCATAGGAAGGAAAGCACAGAGCCCCAGTGCTTGGAAGCAGGTGAGAGCCTCACTAGGCCAAGGCCAGCCAGACTTGTCAGCAATGGCAGATTTTGTCTGGGAGCAGTCATTTGATTTAGGGAATTTTGGAGGTGGAACCACAGTCTCGGCTATGGGCACCTGGAGCAACTGGGAGTGACTGAGTCTACACTGGGGGCAACTGGGATTGACTGGGATCATGCTGGGGAAGACTGGGATCATAGTGGACTCATACTGGGATCCCACTTGGAGTGACTGGGTCTATGCTAGGGACCATGCTGGGGACAAATGGGATCATACTGGGAGCAACTGGCACCACACTGAGGGTGACTGGAGTCATTCTGGGATCATACTGGAAGTGACCTGGAGCAGGCTGAGGGCAATTGTGACCATGTTGAGGAAAATGGGATATACAGAAAGTGACTGGATCATGCTGGAGGTGACTGGGAGTGGCAATGAGCAACTGGAATCATACTGGAAGCTACTGAGAGCAACTGGGAGTGAGTGAAAGCACACTGGGGGCAACTGGGATTTACTGGGAAAGACCAAGAGTGACTGGGATCACAGAGGAACCATAAAGGAAGTTACTGGAATAATGCTGAGACTATCTGGGAGTGACTGGAATCATACTGGGAGTGACTGGAATCATACTGGGTGACTTGGAGTGACTGGGACCATACTGGGGGCATCTGGCACTGTAATGAGAGTGACTGGGTTCATACTGGGAAGGACTGGAACCATACTGGGAGTGCCTGGAACTATTATAGGGGTGAATGGGAACACACCTGGGAACATGCTGGGATGATACTGGGAGTGACTGGGATGATACTGGGATCACACTGAGTGTAACTGGAAGTGACTGGGACCATACTGGGGGTGACTGTGAGCCACAGGTCCAATGCTGGGAGTGACCTGGGGGGAACTGGGGCAACTGGCCCAGCTGGGGCTCTGGGTTGTTCTCCCCCAGGGCTGCCCCAGGTCCTGCTGCCACCAGTGGCCCCACAGAGCTGAGGGGCAGGGGACAGGGGACAAGGACTGGGGACAGGCAAGGGACAGGGCACAGCTGAGGGAAAGGGGACAGCCAAAGGACAGGAGACAGCCAAGGGACAAGGGACAGGGGACAGCCAAGGGACTGGGCACAGTTGAGGGACAGGGGACAGGGACAGGGGACAGCTGAGGGACAGGGCACCGCCAGGGAACACGGCCTGGCCGAGGGACACTGAGCTCCAGCACTTTGGGCTGTTGCCCTTGGGCTCTCAGCACAGGCCCAGGGTCAGAATCCCCTCCAGAAACTGGTGTTTGCTTTCAGCTCTGCTCTGGAACATTCCCCAGGAGCCCTGCAGTGGCTGCAGCACGGCCGGGTGCCCGGGGCCACCAAAGCTGCTCCGGCAGTGCCCTCCTGCCCCAGGCAGGGCACACAACACCCAAGGAAAGGCTCGTGCTGGGCTCAGGGCAGGGACAGGGCTCTCCCCTGGCGCTGCCCTTCCCCTCCCACACACACCTTTGTGCTCCAGAGCCTCCCGACCATATCTGATGTATTTTGGGGGCCCTTCCACACAGGTGTGTCCCAGGTAATGCTTCATCTGCTCCACCATGATCCCTTTGGATTCCCAGCACCTGTGGGTGATCCAGGCGGCACCGTCGGACACTGCAAAGCTCCCAGATCCCAGCTGGAAGCAGATGAAATCCCAGCCCTCGTAGCCATACCAGTGGGATCCATGGACACTCTGTTGGACAGGAGGTCACAGCTGGAAACCACCTGCACCCTGTGCAGACCTGGGAACGAGGAGAGAACAGACCCATGGAGTCGTGTCCCAGCCACAGGGAGCCCCTTGGAGCTCCCTGGATTCCCAGCCCAGCCCCAGAGATCCCCCCCATCCCCAGAGATCCCATCCCAGCCCCTCAGAGTCCTCCATTCCCACAGATCCCAGCCCAGCTCCCAGCTCCCCCCACTCCCCCCGCTCTGGTTGTACCAGCCCCGTCTCCAGGTCACTGTCGGCCACGGGCCGGTTCCTGTCTTTGAGCCGGATCTGGCTATCCCCATATCTCAGCTCTGGCTATCCCAATGTCCCAACTCTGGCTATCCCCATATCCCAGCTCTGGCTGTCCCAATATCCCAACTCTGCCTATCCCAATGTCCCAGCTCTGGCTGTCCCAATATCCTGGCTCTGGCTATCCCAATGTCCCAGCTCTGGCTGTCTCAATATCCCTGCTCTGGCTGTCCCAATGTCCCGGCTCTGACTATCCCAATATCCCAGCTCTGGCTGTCCCAATATCCCAGCTCTGGCTATCTCAATATCCCGGCTCTGGCTATCCCAATATCCCAACTCTGGCTATCCCAATGTCTTGGCTGGCAGAGCTGGGAAGGAGGTTCAGAGGCTCAGAGCCAAGGAAAGGGGGTTCAGGGACTGGGAGAGCTGGGATGGGGTGTCCAGGGAATCCTGTGCCCAGGAAAGGGGGTGCCAGGGCTCCTGATGTGAGGAAAGGAGGGGCTGGGAGCTGGGAAAGGTAGGAATGGGGGCCCAGGGGTCCCAGGTCAGGGAAAAGGGTGGGGCTGGGGGCTGGGAGAGGCGGGGGGCCGGGAACAGGTTGTGTTTGTGCCGGGTAAGGGGGTGCAGGGGGGTCTGAGTGCCGGGCAAAGGGGTAAAAGGGTGTGTCAGTTCTCAGGAATGGGGGTGCAGGGGGGTCTCAGGGTCACAGAAATGGGGGGCAGGGATGTGGAGAGGTAGAAGGGAATTCCAGGGGGTCCTTAAGCCCAGGAAAGGGGAGTCCAGGGTTTCCCGAAAAGGGGGCACCAGGTACTCCTTAACCCCAATGCAGCATTAAGAAGCAGCATTCTTTATTCAGCCGGGAGCACAGGGGATAGCTCCTCCCAAAGCCAATTTATCATCTGGTAACATCAGTTCACAGAGTGGGCTATGACATCACAGAGGGGGTTATGTGAGGTCATTGAGAAGCTATGGCATCATAGATTGCCTCTGTGCCATCACAGAGCCAGCTGTGACATCATGGGACAGAGGTCTGAAATCACAGAGCAGATTATGACATCACAGAGTTGGCTGTGACATCAGAGACCAGCTGTGTGACATTAGAGAATGGGCTATGACATCTCAGAGCAGTCTGTGGCATCACAGAGGGGCTGTGTGACATCCCAGGAGGGCTGTGTGAGGTCACTGGGTTGGTCACTCCGCCCCAGCTCCCCCTCACAGTTTCTCCCAACAAGTCCAATGCTGTTCATGCCCAGTGGGGTCCCTGTCCCCTGGTATCCCCCCGGTCCACCTGGAGCCACAGCCTCCACCAAAGGATGTTCCACAGGATCCCCCCCAGAGCCTGACATGGGGAAAAGGGGCCAGGGCTGTGTGACCAGGACATCAAGGACGTGGATTATCCAGGTCCCTGTGGCCTGGGTTGGGTTCCCCAGGGCAGGAGAGATGTCTGGCAGCTGGAGCAGGGTTAGGGAAGGGCCTGTAAGATGGGGCTGGAGCCCTTGGGCTGTGAACAGAGGCTGAGGGAGCTGGGCTTGTCCAGCCTGGAGCAGGGAAGGCTGAGGGGCTCCTCATCCCAGCCTGGCAGTGCAAGCGAGGAGGGGATGGAGAACACAGAGCCAGGCTCTTCACCGGGGGCCTGGTGGGAGACAGAAGCCAATGGGTGGAAGGGGCAAGAGGGGAGATCAGCCAGGCCAGGAGGAGATGAAATGAGTCAGGCTGGTTTCAGCATTTCCTCAACACCAAAAGCAGTCTGACCTCCCTTCTCCATCCACCACTGACATCTTTGCAAATCAGGAATTGTTGGAGATGTTTTGCCCCCACAGCAGGACAATCATCCTGATACAGGAACTTAATTGTGTTTATACCTATCACAGAACCACGGTTGTCTAAAATCAATATTAGTATGGAAATCACCTGTGGATGGTGAACTCATCAGACACTGCTGGGACGTTGCACATAGCTCAGGGAAGAGGGTGATTGTTATTAAATTGTGTCCTGTGCAACCATGGTCTGTTGGCCATGAAGAGAAACTTTCTGTGCCTCTGAGTCTCACCAGGTCCTGACCCCCAAGGACACAAACCTGATGAGTTGTGGTTCCCACTCCAGTGGTGGCACTTGGACCTTCCTCCATCCCCAGAGCAGAGCTCCCTTGTCCCAGAAAGTCCCTGGCAATGCAGGGATGAATGAAACAGGACAGGCTGTGGGGATCAGGGGCAGGGCACGGCCAGGGATTTGGGGTGGTTGTGAGCCCAGGGCAGGACCCGGCCCTTGGCCTTGGTGAACCTCATCCAATTGTCCTGGGCCCATGGCTCCAGCCTGTCCAGATCCCTCTGCAGAGCTTCCTGCCCTCCAGCACAGCCACACTCCCACCCAGCTTGGGCTCACCTGGGAACTGACTGAGGGTGCCCTCGATGGCCTCGTCCAGATCAGCAATAAAGAGATTTCACTGACCTGGCCTCAGTCCTGAGCCCTGGGGACACCCCTGGGCGTGACTCCATTCCTCAGTTGCTCTGAGTGCCAGGGGTTGGATGAGGGAAATGGTGGGGAGGGGTTGGGGACAAAGTGTTATTGATTGTCAGCCATGAAGGGTCTTGATTTTCACATCTATTCAGACTGCATTAGGAGGTGCTGGGGGTCAATATCAATTGGACATTGCTGATATCCATCTCTAAACAGGAAAAACTGGAAAAGAAAACAGGACAAAAGAGTTCTCTCTGCATAGTTTGCAAAACAGTATATTCACTTTAAATACACTACTGAAATCTGTCTAATTCATCACAGAAGAATTGAAAACTTCAATTATTCCCATGGGCTTTTCTTGTTTGGAAGTTTTAAACAAATCTTTATGAGCCTTTCTCACTGAATTCCTGAACTGAAGAGCTCAAGAAAGAAGAGGCCTGTGGAGTAGTAAAATTCATTAGCAACCTCCAAGTGGCTGAGGCTCCATCCCCATCAGAGAAGCAATGAACAGAAATGGGCACAGATTAGATTGTCCTAGATTAGGGCAAATTTGGGAGAAGACCTCCGGAAGGAGCCCCCAGAAAGCAAACCTTCACGGCCCCTTCCCCACCTGGTTTGGGAAGAACTCCCTCGGAGAGTAGTGGAAAAAAACCTGTTTATTTAACAAGCAAAACACTCCCCAATACAAAAACAACACCAGATGACAAAACTCTTTCACTGTTCTGAAGAGGTGACAAGTTCAGAAAGTCTCTCCTGGGGGTGGTCGCCCAGTTCTCGGTCTCTGGCGCAGGGGATGGCTGCTGCAGGTCACAAAGTGCAGGCTCTCGGTGTCTCTTGGCGTTTCCCAGGTCCCGGTCTGGAGCAGGTTCAGATGATATTCAGGAAAGGGAAAGGGAAGGAGGAAAAAAAACAATCCAGGGTAAAAATTGGACTGCCTAGCCTAGCTAAAATAAATAATAAGCAAAAGCAAAAGTAAAGTGAAAAGCAAGCAAGCAAGCAAGCAAGCAAGCCAAACCTCTCCTTGACACAGACCATGGGGGGAGTTGAGCCAGCTGATAAAAAGACAAAACAATCCTTGACTTTCAGAGTCAGTCCTGAAGGTGCAGAACATAATATCAGGCATAAACAGAACACATGACTGGGGATGCAAGCACCATAACGTCACCCTAAGACAGCTTTGTGGCTGCCCCAGCTCTGGGATGGGCCCTGGGCCTGGAGCAGGAGCAGCTCTGGAGGGCCCCAAGGCCGGGCTCTTGTGCTGGCCTGGGCAGATGGGATGGCAGCAGGGGCTGCAGAGCTCTCAGCACCTCAGCCCGAGGGGAGCAGGGCACCCAGGGAGCCTCCTTTGGCCTTGGCCAAGCCCCTTCCCCCATGGCTGGGGCTGAGTCCTGGCTGAGCTGCAGCTGCTGCTGTGCCCTGGCCAGGGGCTGAGGCCGTGGGGCCAGTGGCCAGAGCAGCCTGGGCTGAGCAGAGCTGTGGGGCCAGAGCCGGCTGGGCTGTGCTGGGGAGAGGCCCTTGGTGCTGCACAGAGCTCAGGGCAGCTGGCAGAGCTTGCAGGGAGCTGGGCTGGGCTCAGAGAGCCTGGCACAGAAACCATCAGTGTCCATCCCAGCCTGGCTGAGCGTGCAGGGCAGGACTCAGCCCAGGCCTTGTGGGGCAGGGCCAGCGCCTGTGCAAGGCATGGAAAACAGGCAAGTGCCCGAGAGAGGAGGCTGCTCTGTGCCCTTGGGGGCATGGACACAGCAGGAACACTCAGGAGCCCAAAGAGCCTCCACGGCTGTGCTGGAGACCAAGGCTGGAGCAGGGAAATGCAGGGCTGCTGCGCCATGGGGAGGGCATTGAATTCCAGCACACACCTCAGCTCTCTGATGGTCCCGGCACCATGCTGGGCCCTGTTTCAGGCTGGAGCAGAGCAGATGTTGATGGCACAGGAGCCCTGCGGGGCTGGCAGGGACCTGCAGCTTGCAAGGTGCTCTGCTCTCCCTCAGCTCCTCTCTGAGAGATCCAATCCCAGCTCGGCACCTCAGGGCACAAGTGGCACTGCCTGGTCATGGGCACACAGCTGGTGTCTGCCTGGAAAGGGGCACAGGTGTTAATACTTGTACATTTCATATTATACAAGGACATTTTTTATTATCTGCATCACTTCAGTACTTTTAAGAAACAGCAATTTTCTGAAGTACTGATGGCAGAAGAAGAAATACTGATCTTCCCATCTCCTTGAGTCACCAATATTCTGTTTATTCTTTCCTCTCCCTCTTCCTTCAGGTATTTCCAGTTCTCCTGTTGAAATGGCCATGTCTAAGGACATCTCTGCACTAGACCAGGCGGATCTATGTACTTCCCGTTGCACCCAGATTTCCCCCTCCAGATGCTTTCTGGTCTATCAAATGTCTCTCAATGTACTGGTTCCACGCTTTGCACATCAGGGCGTGGCCCAATCTTTTTGAAGTTCAAATAAATATTAATTACATCTTACTATTTTTAAATCTATAATAGAATTGCCTTTTCTTACGTCTTTCTCTAAAACTGTTCCTGTAGAGAAATCCCTTGGGGATGGGGGACATGTCAGATGCTGCTGGGACATCACAGAGAGCTGAGGGAAGAGCTGTGATGGTTATTAAACTGTTCAAATGTTCAACTTGTGTTTGTTGGCCAGAAACCTTTCTGTGCCTCTGAGTGTCACCATCCCTGAGCCCAAAGGACACAAACCTGATGAGTTGTGGTTTCCACTGCAGGGGCACTTGGACCTTGGCTCTGCACAGGAGAGCTCTTCATCCACTTTCCCTCTTTTCTTCCCTCTGGGCATGGAGGGAGCTCCTGACTTCAGCCTGTGACTCCTGTGTGCAATAAGAATATCTGGGCAGAATCGGGGCAGGGAGGGTTAGGCGGGACCTTGGGATCTGTGCTGGGCACAGAAGGTGTTTTCCATTGCTCTGGGACTGTCTGTTGTGCACAGTGGAGTTAATATCCAGCAGAGGAATGACTTTTGCATTTGATGGAGCTGTGCCTTCCCTTGGGTTTATTGGCTGACAAGAAATGAACATCCCTCTGTGTCTCGGGCAGCTCCTCCAAGGAAAGCAGGGGGGAGTTGGAGCCACGGAGCTGAAACCTGCAGGTGCAGCCTGGGCTGGAGGGAGCTTAGATTTGCACAAGGCTGCTCTGAGTGCCAGGGCTTGGATGGGGGAGATGGTGGGGTGGGGGTAGGGACAGAGTCTGATTGATTGTCAGCCATGAAGCGTCTTGATTTTCATACCTGTTCCAACTGCATGAGGAGGTACTTGGATTCAGTGTCAATTGGAGAGTGCACATATCAATGTATTAACAGGGAAAAAAAACCTAAACAGGACCAAAAAAATCTTTTCTCACTGTCTTTTTAAATCTAGTGTATTCACTTTGAAGAGGTTTTTATAATTGGGCTAATTAACCACAAATGATTTGAACACTTACCTTATTCCCAGAGGTTTGGCTTGTTAATCTGTTCTGAATGTTAATGAGCTCTGGGACACTGAGTTCCTGAACTGAAGAGCTGAAGGCGCCTCTGGAGCAGTAAAATTCAGCAGCAGCCTCCAAGTTGCTGAGGATGTCAGCAGCCCCCACTGAGGCCATCCCTGCCCAGAGACCGTGGGGGAATGGGCAGACAAGGAGAGCGTCCCTGGGGCTGGGGCAGCAGAACTCAGAGGCATCAGCGGCTCCAGCTGGGAAATGGAGTGTGGAATGTGGCTGTGAAAGCCCTGCCTGGGCTGTGCCAAGCAGGACACACAAGCCATGACCCCCATCCCTCAAACAACTCTCTCAAGGAGACATTTAAGAGGAATTACAATTGTTTGTGTCCTCTGAGTTGGATGCACTGGAGAAATGCCACCAAGAGATTCTCATGAGCTCAAAACAACAAAACAGCCTTTACTGGGAATTTTAGAAAATCAGAGAAAAATTGGCAGAAGGTCTTATACAACATTTAATCAACAAAAACACTTCTCAGAGCATTAACTTGGCCCATTCAACTTCACAAACTCCAATCCTGTTCAATTTTAAGTTAATCAAAATTCACAAGAAGACACAGAAATAGAGAAAAATAAGATTTAGAGAAGAACACACACAGAGCTACCAACTCCTGGATTCCAGTGGCGTTCAGATAGAAATTCCAAGAGGAGGTGGGGTCAAGACTTGTGCTTGCCTTGTGCTCAGCCTTAAATACCCCTTGGTGTTCCTGGGCCCTTCCCCAGGTGGGACTTGGGGTCATTTGGTCACTCAGGAGCTGGGCTGGGGGCTCCAGAGGTGGCTCTGGAGCATTGCCTGTGCTGTGCCAGGGACTGGCAGACACTGCTGGGCTGGGATAGAGGCTCTGGGGGGATTGGGGTTCCAGGGCAGGGCAGGGCTGGGGTTCCAGGGCAGGGCAAGGCTGGACCTGCCCCTTCCTCCCCACACATGAAATGTTTCCAGCCAACAATCTCCTCCAGTCTGTCACAACAGGCAGTGTTGGAGGTGAAATCCCAATTGTGGCCATTGGGACCTGGACAAGAAGGACAGTTCTTTTCTATAGCAATGAAAGCCCCAGGTCTTGGCTCATTTCTGGTTTGATTGCCTGGATTCTGTTTGGTTTTGTTGTTGCTTTGTTTCCTTTTCTGTACCTGAAGTGTCCAGTCAGGAGCAGAGTGACTCTTGCCAAGGAACTTTGCCATGCTGTTGCTTAATATTAAATCTGGTTTTTGCTGATCCCTTGCCAGGGATTTTTTCAGCGCTCTCAAGCCCTCGTTGGTAACAGGGTGAAGGAGCCCTGGCCCAGGCTCTGGCCCTGGGGGACACGGGGGCGCTTCTGGGGGGTCCCTGTCTCCCTGTCCCACCCCCCCTATGGCCCCAGCCCCCGTCCCCGTGTCAGGCTCTGGGGTCGATCTCGTGGAACATCCTCTGGGGGAGGCTGCGGTGCCGGGGGCGGGGGGATCCGGGGGGACAGGGGACCCCGCTGTGCACGAGCAGCGTTGGACTTCTCTGGGGGAACTGGGAGGGGAGTCTGGGGTGGAGTGACCTCCCCAGTGACCTCACACAGCCCCTGTGATGTCACACAGCCCCTGTGATGTCACACAGCTCCTGTGATGTCACAGAACCAACTCTGAGATGTCACCCTGTGATGTCATACAGCTGCTCTGTGATGTCACAGAAGACTGTATCACCCTGCAATGTCACTATTTGTTCTTTGGTGTCACAGCCTGCTCTATGACATTACACAGCCACCCGGTGATGTCACAATGCACTCTCTGTTTTCAAAGAGCCACCCTCTATGATGGGAGGATCTGCTCTATTCCCTTATACCCTTCTCTATGATGTCACACCCTGCCCTGTGATGTCACAACCCCCTCAGTGATGCCACAAAACCCTCCCTGTGATGTAATACTGCCACTCTGTAATGTCACAGCACACACTTTGACCTCACTGCCTGCTCTATGATGTCATACAGCCATGCCATGATGTCACAGCCTGCTCTCTGATGTCACACAGTCCCCTCTGTCATGTCATAGCTGCTTGATGACCTCACACAACACACTCTGTGATGTCATAGCCCAATCTGTGACCTCACACAACCCACTCTGTGCTGTCACACAGCCCCTCTCTGACATCACAGCTGCTCTGTGCCTCCGTGACACAGCCACAGAGGTGCTGCTGTGACACAGCCCCCTCTGGGACACCCCACAGCCCCTGCCAGTGCTGAGCCCCTGTGAGCTCTGTCTGTGCCCTGCTCGTGTCCCTGGGATGCCCTGGCAGTGCCCCAGCCCTGCTGGGCTGTGCACAGGAGCTGCTCCTGGCCAGAGCTGTCTCTCTGCAGCGCTGCCCTTGCCAGGAGCTGCCTCTGGGCCAGGAGCCCGGCCCAGCTCAGCAGCACAGACACAGCACCAGGAATTTAATGACCCTCTGGGGCTTTGGTGCTGTTTGCATCGGACCCAGTCCCTCAGAGTGTCTTCAAAAAACTTCTCAAGAACTCAAAAAGTCAGATTCAAATTCCAAATTTCTTTAACGGTTAATGGGTTCCACTCAAGGACACAATTCATATCAAAGTGTCCCCAGGCCCCAGGCAGAGCAGAGAACTGGAGGCACTGATGACAGGTGGGGACAAACAAGGCAAAGGTGTCTCTGGTGCTGAGCAAACCTGGATGTGTCTCAGGAATGCAAAGGGCCAAGGCTGAGCCCCAGCCCCAGGCAAGGCAGATCCTGTCCCTCCCTCCTTGCTCAGGGCTCTTCCCGGGATGGGCACTGCCATGTGGGGATGTGCAATGCCAAGGGCAGGACCATGGGGTGGCCCCTGCCAGGCTGCTGAGCAGGGACAAGGAGGCCATGAGGCCCCAGGGCTGCAAGGGTCACTTGTCCCCTCGTGGCCTCAGGCCCAGGGCCAGCAGCCATGGCCAAAGGGCTGCACAGGTTGGCTCTGTCAGGGCCTTGCAGCTGCTGCACATCCCTGTGCCCTCTGCAGCCCAGGCTGTCCTGCGGTGTCCCTGCCCTGGCCTCTGTCCCTGCAGGCTGTCGTCATCCCCCGGCTGCCCCACCTCGCTGGCCCCTTCCTTTGCTGACCGCTCTGCCTCCTGCCTGCCCCTGCCTGGCCACACAAAGCCTTGGCCTTGGTGCCCAAAGGGTTCATTCCATTTTTACCGTGCCTGTGAACTTTCAGCACAGGAACAAGGCATGCAGGGGCTGCTTTCCCAGCAAGGATGGCTGGAAGAGAAGAAGAAGGCATCTGGCTCAAGGGTGCAGTGATAGAGAAAACAAGGACTGAATCTGGGAACTCGGGGTGGGATTTATGGAAATGGGTAAATTGTGATTGGCATTTAGTGACTGTATATGAGCAACACACTGGTAGAATTACATGTCCACATCAGGTTAGGAGTTATCCCTCACTGGACCTCAGGCCTCAATAAATGATCCCCTCTTAAATAGCAAATTAGTGTTAAGGAGCCTCATTCTGACATTTCGTGTTTCAGAAACACGTGGCTTTTGCTCCTCTCTTCTACCTGAGAGCTTCCTGGGCAGGGACAATTCTTCCAATTGCATCGGCGAGGCTATGGCTGGAAAGGGCAGGGAGCAGATGGATTCAGCTTCTCCTGGCAGCCCCTGAGATGCCAGTTGTCATTTGTGTGCGCCGAGGATTCCGCTTCAGACTCGGAACTTGCGCAGCTGCTCCTCGGGCGCTGCTCGCATGCAGGCGCAGCGGTGCTGCAGCAGCTGTCCCACACACAGGGAGGGCTCTAGAGCCTCCCCAGGGCCACCAAGGAGCGGAGGAGGGAATGTGCCCGGCATCTGCTGCAGGACCGTGGGGCTGCGGGGCATCCTTGGGTCTCTTGGATGGGGGAGGGAGCGGGGCAAACGGAATCCAGATGAGACAGGGATCAGACAGCCCCACGCCAGGCAGCGTTTTCTCCTCTGAGAGCTCCTCCAAGCTGAGCGAGCTGGTGAAGCCTGCGGAGCAAATGAGACCCAGGAGTGAGGGAAAGGCTGGCTGGGAAGGAGTCAGATAAACCCGTGTGGGCATTTCCCTTTCCAAGGGGCTCCTGGGCAGACAAAGGGGACAAGAAGGAGGCCCCACCTCATGACATTCCCTTTTTTCCTTCAGGAGCTCTATTGCAGTCACTGCATACAAGAGTTGACTTGATCCCCTTGATGCCAGGGAGTGCCAAGAGCTTGAACCTCGCTGGAGTCCAGCCCTGCCTGCCTATCACTGAGCAGAGGGAAAAGATGAAGAAACTGGGCAGGGCTTGAGCCAAATTGGCATTTTGCCACTTCTGATTTCCTCCCAGCTTTTGCAGCAGGGCGACAACCCCATGGCTGCAAACCACTCCCTTTTGCAAGGCAGACGTGGACCTCGCTGGTAGCTCAGGGCTCTTGAAGGGGCTGCTGCAGTTGGCAACAGGAGCTGTTGTTGAACTTTTAACATTGCTTAACCCCCCCTGCCAAATGCCATCAAGTGGCTGAGGAAGGACACAAAAAGATTAGCCTGGAGGAAGGGAGGCCAAAACCTTGGAAAAGGATGAAAGAAATGCTGTGATCGTGACATGACAAAAAAAAAAAACAATTTATTTTTGACAGCAAACGAGCACCCGCCGCCCTCCAGCCCTCCCAGACTGGCAGGCCGAGCGGAGCCGTTTCCATGGCATGAGGTGCTGGCAGCCTGCGGAGAGAAACCAGAGAGCCACGGTCAGTCACAGAAGGCTCCTGTCCCCCTGTCCTACAAGGGCCTGGGCCTGGGCCAGGCTGCTGGCTGTGCTCAGAGCCCAAACCTCCCGAGCCATTCTCGGTTTGGAGAGAAGGGCAGCGTGGCAGGCCACGTTCCACCTCCTCTGCTTAAGCACAGTACAGCAGCCTCCTCAGCAGCTGCCAGGGTGGGATGCCCGTGTGCCCGCTGCCCGAAGCCCTTCTGCCAGCCCAGCTGTGGAGCCGGGTGCCCACCTCTGGAGACCTGCTGCCAGGAGAGGAGCCGATCCCGCACGAGGTCCTCGTCCTTCTTGAAGGGGATGTCCCCGCAGACCGTGGCCCCAGGGGTAGCGCTGGCACTGGAGGTGCTCCACGGACGGTGCAGGCGCTTCCCCGTCCGGTCCAGGGACCAGGTGTAATCTTCCTGGGAATACAAAGAACAATTGCATGAAATCAATTCTAAACAAGATCTGGAAACAAGAAGAAGCTACAAAGCCTGTCACCATTTCACGGGCCTGAGGAGGGTCTGACCACTCCATGCGAAAATTAAACCTGTCCATGGGTGGGGAAAAACCCCACCTTTCCTGCCCTTAAACGCACCCCTTCCTCAAGGGCCTGCAAAGCAGACCAGCTGGGGCACGGCTTCAGAACCCGTCCCCCTCTGCTGCCCCCATCCACATGGATGGATGCTTTGTCAGGCTGGCTGCCCCCGCCCAAGCCCGTGCCAGGCTGGCTGGCAGAAGCTGTCAGCAAGGGCAGGAGCCGGGCAGGAGCCGGCTCCCATTCCACAACACCCGTCCCCTGTCCCACCAAAAAGCAGCCTGGCGTCCGGGGGAAAAATTAATATTCCCCAGTGCCGCCGAGCAGGGAACCTGCGGCGCGTGGCCAGCCCGAGCCCTGCCATGCCTGGAAGCACGAGCATCCCCCCGCCCCTGCGCCAGCTGGGGACTCATCTTAATTTCATCGGGGCGCAGAGCGTGTCCTCCAGGAAGGGGCCGCAGCCAAAGCCACTCGGCTTTGCCCCGCCAGCGGCCAGCTCGAGGATGGGGTTCCCAGCTCCATGTGGTGCTCCAGAAGAACACACCAGCTGTGCCTCGGCTTGCGGGCTCATCTCGATGCCATTGAGCTGCAGGGGGATGTTTCCCCTGTTCCAGTCCATGGCACCTTCACTGCACTGCCACCACTTCTCCAATGGGACAGGGAGCACTGAGACGCTCCCTCCACAACTCGCTGGGGACCAGCGGAAGCATCTCCTTGGCTGCGCTCTCTCCTCCGGGCCGCGGCCACAGGGAAACGCTCCGGGGTTTTCTTGGAGTGCCACGAGACGTGTGCAGCTGGTACTTGCTGGGCTCCTGGATCCTACTGAGCAGAGGGATGGATCTCTGCTGTCTCCTGGGCCAGGCAGGGCTCCTGCAGCCAAGAATGCTCAAAAAGGTCTTCCAGTGATGGCCTGTCTGCGGGTTCCATGGATAAACACCACCTGATGAGGTGCTGGCACTCTGCAGAGAAACCAGAAACCGCCACTCAGCGGGACAAGGCTCCTGTCTGTGCTCTCCCACATTCCACGGTGCCCAGGCCACACTAGGAGTGCTTGGAGCTGCAGCCAAAAGCTTCCCATCGATCCTCCCTTCCGGAGGAGAGCAGCACAGAGGCACACGTGCCACCTCCTCCAGCTAACCCAGGAAATCAACCTCCTCACTAGCTGCTGGAGCGGGACGCTTCTGTGCCAGCTGCCCCCTCCCAACCCCGCTCTTCCTCCCGAGCCTTGAAGGCGCATCCCCACCTTGAGACACCCGGGGTGGGAAGAAGAGCTGGCCCTGGACTATGTCCCTGTTTGTATGGAAAGGAAGGTCCCCGCAGACCAGGTCATAAAGCAGGATGCCCAGGGACCAGATGGTGGCTGGCTGGCCATGGTAGCAGCCAAACAGGATCCACTCCGGTGGGCAGTACTCCGGCGTTCCTATGGGACACGGGCACAGCTCATCAGGCCCATGCTGCTCCCTCCCTCCCTCCCTCCCAGCCAGCTCCCGTTCCACAACAGCCAGCCCCTGCCCCGCCGAAAAGCAACTTGGCTGCAGCCGGCTGAAGAAGGATTCCCCCTCCCTCCCTGCCTCCCTCTTCCCCCTCTGCCAGCAAAGGGGGGAACCTCTGCTGCCTGGCTGGGCCCCGGCTTTGGGCTCACCTGACATCCGGGTGTAGAACGTGCCCTGGAGGATCGTGCCGCAGCCGAAGTCGATGAGCTTGGCCTCGCCCGTGGCAAGGTCGACGAGGACGTTCTCGGCCTTGATGTCGCGGTGCAGGACGCCGCGGCTGGTGCAGTGCCGCACGGCCTCCAGCACCTGGCGGAACAGCCCCCGCGCCACGGGCTCCGTCAGGAACCCCCGCTCGGCCAGGAAGTCCCAGAGGTCCTGACAGCGCTGCGGACGCTCCATGACCAGCGCGAAGCCGTCGGGCAGCTCGAACCAGTCCAGGAGCCGCACGATGCCGCGGAAGCCAGGGCACGACACCATCCACAGCAGCGCCAGCTCCATGGGCACAAGGGCGCCGTTGTGCTGCGGGGGGACCGCGATGCCCTCAGCGGGGCCGATGCTGCGCCGCGCCTTGGGCATCCCCTGCCCGGCCCCAGCGCCGCTGGCCATTGCCCGGCCCGGGACGCTGCGCGGCCCCCGCTCACTCCCCGCTCGCTGCCCTCGCAGCGTTCCGGCTGCCACCCTGCCGGGCCTCGCCTCAGCCCCGCCCGGCACGCCCCGCCGGCTTCTCCCGCTGGCCCCGCTCACTCACCAGCCGCGCCCACTCCGAGATGCGATCCCGGCGCACTCGCTTGATGGCCACCTGCAAGCCAAGGCGAGCGCCGGGCTGAGCTCCCCGCCCGCCGCTCGCCGCCCGCCGCCCCCTCCGCTCCGGCCCCGTCTCTTACCGGGGCGCCGTCGGCGAGCCGGGTCCCGGAGTAAACGCTGCCGCAGCCGCTGCTCCCCAGCAGCGGGCCCTCCCGGTAGAGCTGCTCCAGGGGAGGCTTCTCCGCCCGTGCGGGCGGCACCACGCTCCCGCTCTTCTGCCCCGGGAACCCGACCGCCCGGCGCGCTGCTGCTTGCCGAGCCGCCCCGGGCTGCGGCGGCTCGGGGCCGGCGGCCAAGCCGAGCAGCGGCGGAGCTCGGAGCGGGGAAGCTGCCTGCGATGCTGTCGGGGCCGGGGTGGGCGCGGGGCGGCAGCGGGGCGGCTGCGGGCGGAACCGCGGGAGGGGCTTGGTTCGGGGCCGGGGCCTCGGCCGGGGCCAGCCCAGAGCCCGCGCCAGGCGGAGCCAAAAGACCGCGCTGCTCCGCCAGCACCAGAGCAAGAGGCACTTCCAGAAGTGCCACAGCCAGTACGGAGAGAGCCCGGCCGAGGCGGCTCCACGGCGGGACGGCCAGGGCCGGGCACGGGGCGGCCCCGCCGAGCGGCGCCTTGCGGGACGCGGCATGAGCCGGGCTGGGAGAGGCAGAACACGGACGGGACGGGACGGGAATAGAGTGAGTGTGAGAGGGAGAAGGGGATGGGGAGCGAGTGGAAAGTCGAGCGGAAAACCGATCGAGAGAAGCGCTGCTGCTGCTGCTGCTGCTGCTGCTGCTGCTGCTGCTGCTGCTGCGGAACCGCCGGAGCTCGCGAACGTTCTTCCGTTGCCTCCGCGAACCCAACGGAGGAGCTGCCGCGCGCCCCGCGGAACGAAAGAGAGAAACTAACAAATAAAACCCCAAAGTAATTCCTATTCGAGAAGTAACCAAATCAAACAATGTAGCAATAAAGAAGCGTGTTGGCTTGTGGCTTCTTTCTTCTTTGGCTGAGACGAAGCATTTCATGGGGAAGAATTGCCTCTTCAGACACTTTTGCAAGAGTGGACAGGAGTGGAGCATTTAATTTTCGAGTAGAAAAGGGAAATCGTATCAGTAATGTCATCTCTTTTCATCCTCTGTTGAGACAGTTGCAGGCTGCCAAAAGACATGGTCTGCAATGTGGAACTTGGGGCCAAGATCCTTTTTCTGCCAGAGGATGAGGAGGGGAAGTATCCCAGAATCGTGGAGTCGTGGCATGGTTTGGTTTGGAAAGGATCTGAAAAATCACACGGCTGCAACCCCCCTGCTGTGGCTGGGGACCCCTTGCACTAGCCCGGCTTGTCTAGAGCTCCATGCAGCCTGGCCTTGAACACTGTCAGGGACGGGACAGCCAC
Organism: Anomalospiza imberbis; assembly: GCF_031753505.1. NCBI lineage: Eukaryota > Metazoa > Chordata > Aves > Passeriformes > Viduidae > Anomalospiza > Anomalospiza imberbis. The sequence continues at coordinate 224,912 of NW_027100049.1, forward strand.
ACCTTCTCTGGACAACCTGTTCCAGGAGAGACTTTTTTCTGAATTCCTTACCTAAACCGACTCTCTTTCCACCTGGATCCATTCTCTCTTGTCCTGTCCTTGCCTGCCCTCATACAAAGTCCCTGTCCATCTTTCTTGTAGCTTGCCCTCAGGTACTGGAAGGCCACAGTTGGGTCAAGTCTAAGTCTCTTGCCCAGGTTGAAGAAGCCGAGCTGTGTCAGCCCTTACTTGCAGGAGAGAAGTGTTCTAGATATATATTATAATATTGGCTTTTCGCAAATATTAAAATGGATTTTATATATGTGATGTTAAAGTAACTTTGTTCCAAATATATAGTTTTAAATTTTGTTGTTAATTAGGCTTAGACACAGTAGTGCAATAGCTGATGGAAGTATGCTTGTGTTAAAATGCCTGCTTGGATGGATAACATCCAATGAACACAGGATGAGCACACCTGTACAGATCTGCCAACCATCAGCACTCACCGTCTGAAGGCAGTGCGGATCAAGGCCCGAACTGGAAGGGATAAAGAGAAGGAGCCAAACCCCAGCCAAGGAACACGCATGCTCTGAAAAGGCAGACCCAAAGAGGGGCCATGTAAAATAGCTCCTGGAAAATGTAAACTCGTTTATGGATATGCATAAGCGGCTATGAATATGCAACAGGCTGATGTAAGGGAAAAGGTATTTAAGGGGGATCCCTGAAGGTAACAGGGTGGTCTTGGCTGAGTGCCAAGATGCACCCAGCCATAAATAACCTTTGCTCCATGGTCCTTGTCTCCTATTGTCCTTTATTAAACTTTTTACATTTTCACAGGAGAGTGAACGTGTTTTTCACATGGACTACATATGCTTATACAAATTCTAGGAAGACTAGTAATTTTTTCTACAATAACTGGGTTAATCATCACAAACAAACATCCATTTTGACACATCTCTTGCTAATAGAAGTCGATTCAATCTTCTTTTTTGATTCAGTCTTCTTGCAGTCTTCAAAGCTCTGTTTGTTCTTGCCAAGGCATTCTGATTATCAAATTTTTTGTGCTAATCAGTACTATGAAGTACATCAACTCACTTCTGTCCTGGCAGCATGGGTGTGTCAACTCAAGGAGGGAAACACTAACTGAGAGGATTACAGTAAGGTGAAGGTAGCCTCAGCCTCCGGTGACCGAGCTGCCGGGTATGATCTGTCAGATCCCCTTGAAGGTACCTCTAGTATGAATGCCCAGGGAAGAAAGGATAACCAGGGCTAGAGGGGCCCTGCCTCGAGCCAGGGAGAGGCACGGGAAAAGCGGATCTTTGGTCAGTGTGGATCTGATGGCCTGGCACATCAGAGCCACAAAAATGCGATGCCTTAGTTGATACTGGAGCGCAGTGTACCCTGATACCATCGGGACATGTGGGGGCAGAACCTGTTTCCATTGTTGGGGTGACAGGGGATCACAGCAATTGACCCTGTTGGGAGCCGAGGTGAGCCTGACTGGGAAGGAGTGGCAGAAACATCCTATTGTGAGCGGCCCAGAGGCCCTGGGTATTCTGGGAATAGACTTCCTCCAGAACGGCTATTACAAAGTCCCAAAGGGACTCAGGTGGGCTTTTGGCATAGCTGCTGTAGAGGCAGAGCACATTAAGCAATTAAACATCTTACCTGGACTGTCAGAGCACCCATCTGCAGTAGGACTCCTGAGGGTGGAAGAGCAGCGAGTGCCAATTGCCACCTTGACGGTGCACCACCGGCAGTATTGGATGGATCGATGTGCCATGATCCCCATCCACAAAATGATCCGTGAGCTGGAGAGCCAAGGGGTGGTCAGTAAGGCCCATTCACCCTTCAACAGCCCCCCTTGGCCTGTGCACACGTTGACAGAGAATGGAGATTGGCTGTGGACTATCGTGCCTTGAATGAAGTGACTCCACCGCTGAGCGCTGCTGTACTGGACATGCTGGAACTCCAGCACGAGCTGGAGTCCAAGGCGGCAAAGTGGTACGCCACTGTTGACATTCCAACGTGTTTTCCTCCATTCCTCTGGCAGCACAATGCAGGCCTCAGTTTGCTTTCACCTGCAGAGGCGTGCAGTACACCTGGAACCGACTGCCCCAGGGGTGGAAGCACAGCCCCACCATCTGCCATGGACTGATCCAGGCTGCACTGGAAAAGGGTGAAGCTCCAGAACCCCTGCAGTACATCGATGGCATCATTGTGTGGGGGAACACGGCAATGGAAGTATTTGAGAAAGGAGAGAGGATCATCCAGATTCTGCTGGAAGCCGGCTTCGCCATCAAGAAGAGCAAAGTCAAGGGACTTGCCTGAGAGATCTAGTTCCTGGGGGTAAAGTGGCAAGACGGATTGTGTCAGATTCCCACTGAGGTCATCAACAAGATCACAGCGATGTTTCCACCCACCAGCAAGAAGGAAACACGAGCTTTCCTAGGTGCTATAAGTTTTTGGAGAATGCACATTCCCGAGTACAGCCAGATTGTGAGCCCTGTCTACCTGGTCACCCACAAAAAGACCGATTTCCACTGGGGCCCTAATCCAGGACGGCCCCCAGTGAGTCTGGGGGTTGTGGGGGGCTTTGGGTGCTTTTTTGGGCTTTGGGGGATTTTGTTTGGAGTTTATGTGGAATTGTTAGGTTTTTGGAGAGAATTCATTGGGTTTTTGGGGGGTTTTGTGGATTTGGAGGGGGTTTGGATTTTGGGGGGGATTATTTCTGGGGGCTTTATTGAAATTTTTGGGTTTTTTTTTTAAATTTTGGTGGATTTCACTGGGATTTTGTGGGATTATTTGGAGGTTTGGAGGGTTTTATTAGGATTTTTAGGGGATTTTGGGGGGTTTTAGTGGAATTTTGGGAGGGCTTTGGGGTTGTCCCTGGGTGTGGGGAAGGGCTGAGAGGATCCAAAATCTCCTTAAAACCCCAGAAAGTCCCAATAAAACACATGATATCCCAATTAAATCTCAGAAAATCCCACTTGCACACCCTAAAATCCTAATAAAAGCCCACAGAATTCCAATTAAACCCCACAAATTCCCCGCAAAAGTGTCCATAAAAGCACAAAAAGCCTCACAAAATCACCCCAAGACCCAAAGAAATCCTGGCAACACCTAAAAAACTGCAAAAAGCTCACCAAATGCCACAAAAAAAATCAAACAAACAAACAAAAAAAATCTCATTAAAATGCAAATCCCCACAGAATCCCACGAAATGGTCCCAAAATTCCAAGAAAATGCCCCAAAATCCCCCAAAAATTCCAATAAAACCCCCCAAAATTACAGAGAATCCCACAAAATCCCAGTAAAACCTTCCAAAATTCAAAAGAAAACACAAGAAATTTGAAATAACCCCCAAACACCCCAAGAAATACATTCCCCCCCCGCAAAGCACCAATAAACCCCCCCCCAAAATCCAAACTCCCCAAAATTCCCCAGCTCCCCCAAAAACGAATAATTCTCCCCAAAAACCCCACCAATTCCCCCATAACTCCCAACACGATCCCCCAAAGCCCAAAAAAGCCCCAAATGCCCTGAGCCCTCCCGAGCCCTCCCTGGTCCCTCCCGGTCCCGCCCAGGCCCGTCCGGGGCCGCGGCCAAAACTGCCCGGAGAAAACGCGGACGTCCCGGAGCGACCCCGGAGCCGATCCCGGGCTCGGCCTCGGGCTCGGCCCCTTTGGGGGATTTTGGGCTGAACTGGGCAGGTTTAGGGTGGGCTTCAGATCCCTTGAGGGGATTCCGAGCCTTTTTGGGCGGATTTTCGGCCCCTGTGGCTGATTTGAGGCCGAATCTGGTGGGGTTTAGGGGGGATTTCTGATCCCTTTGGGTGATTTTAGGCCCACGTGGGTGGGGTTGGGGCCCGTTTGGGTGAGTTTAGGATAAACTGGGCCCATATGGGTGAATCTTATTCCTGTGTGGGTGATTTTAGGAGTTGCGGTGTGCTTTCACGGGTTTCCCCAGAACACCAGTTTTCTCCTCTGAAGGTGTCCTCCCAGGTGTGTCAGTCACTCCTCCTTTCCACACCCTGACCCCTGCCAGCACTGTCTGTCACTCCTGGCATTCCAGAAGTGCGTCCAGTGATTGGCAGAGTCAAAGGGTGCCCTCCACCCCCGGGGGGCATTGGGCCATCCAGGTGTCCTTTGTCCTTTGAGGCCTCCTGTCCCGTACCTGGTTGGAGGCTCCCGATCCCTTCCCCCTCCCCTCCCCCAGGTGAAAAAAAGGGGAACCACGCGGTCCGGAGAGTTCTGATGGAGCAGTGACCCAATTCAGAGCTCTGCAGGGAGTTCTGCTCGGAGCTGTTGCTACATTCAGAGGCCTGCGGCCAGAATAAAAGCTCTGGATCAAACCCTCCCTCAGAACCGCCTCCTTTCCTTCACCATGGCCTTAAAGGATTCTCCGACAGCGGGAAACCTGAGGAGCGGAGCCTCAGCGAGAGGAAGCTCCATCCCGCCGCCACCGGAGCTCCGGCATGTCTGGGCTTGTCTCCATGCGCCCAGCTGCGACATCCAGCCAGGCAAAGGTGTCTCTGGGGTGAAACACTACAGCTGCCGCCATTTGGTCCAGCAGCAGGGGCCAGACAAGCCAGGGCACATCCCGTTCTCAATACTGATAACACCGAGATTTTGGCGCCCAGACGTGGAGGCTGATCCGATCCTGCAGCCCCGACGGGACACTCCGGAGCTCTCGGAACCTCACAAGACCATGGAGAGACTTCATGGCCGCTTGGCGTCCACTTGCAGAGCTGTGAGGACAGCTCTCCAGGAGAGACTTTGGGACTTATCCCACAGAAGGCTCGTGGCCGTCCTGCACCTCTGGGAAGCGTAGCTCCTTTTTGGTGAGCCAGAGCTTCCCAGAGGGAGAATAGGGTAACTCCCCCTGCCCCGAGGAGTCCTATTCAGGTGAAGAGAAGACCTCACTGGACCACGACACGAACCGCTCACCGATTTGGGTGAGTATCCCCGCTCCACAGGGGGGTGGGGAGCTCAGAAACAGTCCGTGACGAGGGACTTGTTCTTTTTCGCTGTTATCTCGAGCACGGCAAGGCTGCGCAGCCCCGCGGGGTCGGGAGCGGGAGCGCGTTAGGCGCAGCCCCAGAGAGCGCGGCTCTGCTGTTTTTAGAAGCCGCCGGCTCAGAGGGAGCGGGGGGGCTCTGCCCGGCCCTCCCCTTGGCAGCGGCACGGTGCAGCTTTCAGGTGTTCCGCGGCGCGGGCGGGCGGGCTCTGCCTGCCCCCTCGGCGCGGCGGCGGCGGCTCCCGGGAGCGGCGGGAGGGCGCGGGCAGCGGGGGCAGAACCGGGGCTCGGGCTTTCTCGCCGGGCGTGGGCGGCGCTGAGCCGCGGCTCCTCCGCATGGCGCGGGGGATCCCTGCTGCTGCCGGCGGCAGTTTTAAAAGCCGCACAGGCTGCTGCGCTGGGCAGGGCTAAAAGCTGGGTGTTTTCGCTTCTTAACCGCGGTTTTTGGAAATCGGTAGCGAATTCTGGTTTGTTTTTTGTCGGTGTGAGGTTGTGCAGTGCATTTTACATCTACAATGGGGGCTAAGCTAAGCACAGCACAGAAAGGCGTATATTATCAGATTATAGGAATGCTAGTTAGTGGAAATGTATAGTTTTCTAAGGGAAAATTGAAACAGTTTATAGGGTGGCTTTTTCTACATTTCCCGCAAGTTTCTCCTGAACAAGTCCACAATACCCACTTTTGGGACACAGTGGGTCACAAAGTGATAACCTTGGGAAGGTCTGGGGACACGTCTTCAGCCGAATTTGTGTTTTGGAGTTTGCAAGTTCGATCAGCTTTACTCAAGCAAAGGGAAGTGAAGGAAAAGCCAAATAACAAGGAATGTACCTCTGCTCTTCCTATTTCTCCCCACCCCAGTTCTGAACCCTCTTCCCCAAAACTCGGTATTTTAAGGAGAGCAGACTCTGCTCACGCCCAGGGAAGCCGGCTCCCTAAGCATCTTAAAATGCCCGAGTCCCACTGTCCACAAAGTCCTGGCCAGACCACGTGGAATTCTCCCCACCCTGTCTCCCCAGCCCAGGAACCCCAAGCACGTGTTGGTTTTTTGGAGAGCAGTGACCACCCAAATGGCTCCCAGTCCCCAAAGAGCCAAGAAAATGGAGGATGCCAGGT